>NT_165928.1:1725306-1970408 GCF_000149615.1 Aspergillus terreus NIH2624 | reverse complement strand
ACTAAATGTCTGCCTAAGGCAGGCGCCCCTACTGTCTGACAAGAATAAATAAGAATATAAAATATAAAAAATATAGAAAGTTCTATTTAAAAATTATATATTTTTATAGAATTTATTCTATATAGATAAATATTTTTTAAAATTAAATTAAATTACTAGTTTTTTAGCTTCTCTTTATTTCTAGATCTAAGTAGTAATATTTTACTATTTTTTAAAAATATAAATCTTTTCTTACTTAGTTAGATACTAAATAATTTTACAGCCTTTAGAGAGATACAAAAAATTAAACTTAGAATATAGAGAAAAAATAGAATAAATATTAATTTCTATTTAATTATTATTATTAGACTTTACCTAACCGCGGTATAAAAAAAAAAAAAGTTAGATTAATCTAATTAACTGTTCTTAGCGCTAAAAGTAATATATTTTATCTATTTAGGCCTAGTCCGGTTAAGATTCTAGTTAGGTTAACTGTATTAATCTTACTGTTTCTAACTAATCTTCTAAAAATCTATAATAGAAGCGTTATTTAATTTTTAAAAAAATATTAAAAATAAATAACTATATCTCTTATTTAAATTATTTTAATAAAAATATTCTTACTTTAGTATAGCTAGTAGAATTTTTATTTTTCTATAAAAGCTGGTATTATCTAGAGATATAGTATAGAAATATATATTAATATATATCTTATTTTCTATTACTAGTATTAATAGTAGACTTTAGAGATAATCTCTATTATAGCTATTATATTAATTATTTAGAGTAATAGTATTCTTATCTATATTTTTATTATTAATAGAAATACTATATTTCTTATAAAATATTTCTTATTTTTAATATTTTTTATAGTAATAAATACTGATAGTAGCTAGATTATTATAGATTTTTATTTTAATTACTACTAATCTTTATTAAATTTATTATATTTTAATAGTAACGCGACGCGTTCTTTTTATTAACTTACTAATATTATATCTTCTAAAAATTTCTTTTTTTTTATTTTCCAGTATCTATACTATTAATAAAGTCTTACTATTTATTATAGTATATTAATTCTATCTCTCTAATCTATATTTATAAAATACTATTATACTATTTTTTTTTAATTTTCTAAATCTTTACTAATAATAATAATTAAATAAAGATTAATATCTATTTTATTTTCTTTCTATTTTTTAAGCTTAATTTTTTATATTTCTCTAAAGGCCGTAAAATTATTTAGTATCTAACTAAATAAAAAAAGATTTATATTTTTAAAGAATAGTAGAATACTACTACCTAAATCTAAAAACAGAAAAAAACTAAAAATTATTAGTTTAATTTAATTTTAAAAGATACTTATTTATATAGAATAAATTCTATAAAGATATATAATTTTTAAATAGAACTTTCTATATCTTTTATATTTTATATTTTTATTTACTTTAATATCTGTTAATAAAGTATACTAAGACTAGTTTAATAGCTTATTATATCCGAAAAGACTATTCTAAAAAATCGTCTTTTATATTTTCTAAATAAACAGTAGCTTAGATACTAAGTAAAAAACTAATAGAGTATTTATCTCTCTTTTATTTATTTTATACTAAGAGCTTCGATTTTTTAAGATTTTATAACTATCTATACTAAATAAGAATTTTTTAACTAAGTTCTGCGATTTATTATTATCTACTGTCTATCTTTTTAAACTATTAAATATATTTAATTTAAATAAATAATTAATTTTACTACTGCTAAATTATCTTATAAATTATATATTCTAAATTAAAAGTAAATCTAAGAATAATTAATTAAGTTATTAGATAAAATTTATATATAGTTATTCTTACAGTTTCTAGTAATTAGCAAAGTATTAATTATACTTAACTATTAGATAAATCTAGATTAAAAAGTAGTTTTTATATTTATTAGCTATTTCTTAATAAATAATTTTAATTATTATAAAATTATTCTAAGCTTCTAATCG
The DNA here is from genome assembly GCF_000149615.1 of Aspergillus terreus NIH2624. Lineage (NCBI taxonomy): Eukaryota > Fungi > Ascomycota > Eurotiomycetes > Eurotiales > Aspergillaceae > Aspergillus > Aspergillus terreus. The sequence goes on along the minus strand of NT_165928.1, from coordinate 1,968,439 downwards.
GTATCTAGTTTTTATATAAATAAAACTCTTATTATTATTATTCTGTCGGTTCTTTATAAGTATAATCTATACTATTATCTACTAGAAATAACAACCGATAATATAAGCAATAATAATACTATATTCTCCTTTTTTATAGAGTAACTTTACGATAAATTTAATATAAATATTTAAATCTAGAATACTATTACCGATCTAAAACTTTCTAAAATTCTTTAGAATTAGTATTATATCCTATATTTTACTTATATTATTTAACTCTATATTATTTTTTTTTATAAATAAATTATAGATTGTAGCGGAGAATAATACTATTTTTTATATATAGAAAAATAGCGATAAAACACTTAAAGCGTCTAGTAGTATTTTATAAATTATTAAAAAGATATATACGCTAGCTAGCCGAGATTTTAGTTATAATTAAAAAAATTACTTAGATTTAGCTATTTAAAAGAATATTAAGAAAGGCTTTCTTAGCTTCTTTTTAATTATAACTAAGAAGGTTACTTAGATCTTGTCAGACAGTAGGGGCGCCTGCCTTAGGCAGACATTTAGTCAGCAGAATCAGGCACCTATTTTAGGTAGCCATTATTGCCTAGGCAACCACCAGATTGATTCTATTGATTTCTATTGTTTTGATTTGCATTGTTCTGATCTATTCTTTCTGATTCCATTGCGTCATCTTCTAGTGTTTCTACGTCATTTCTGATTCTGATTATTAATTGCCTGCTTCTAGAAGACTCTAGGCCTTCAGGACCATACTATAAATAGGGCCTACTAACCCATGGTTCCGGGCTAGAGTCAACCAGAGTTGTTTACTAGATTCAATTAGTCATCTAGTTCAATTGTCAATTTCCTCAACTCTCATTGGTTCATATTATCTAGTCAGGTTAATAGGGACTTTCCAATTAGGAAACCCTAGAGGGCCTAAGGCATCTGAGATGCCTAAGGCTCCTAGAGTTCGATAGAAATTTTGTTATAACTAATTCTTAATTCTCTACTTTATAGTAAGAGACTTTTTTATAATTATAATTAACAGCGTTAGTATTAAACGTCTCTTTAATAGCTTTTAAGATATTTATTACTATCGCCGGAGTTAGTTATATTTTAATATTATTAAGGCGATTATACTGTAGATATATACTAATTACTTTATTATTAATAAAAAATATTAGCAGATTCTTAATAAAATTAACTTTAATTCTATTATCTTTATATATAAGAAAGAAAATAATAATATAATTAAAGCGCCTTTATATATTAATAATAATAAAAAAATAGATAATATAGATAAGAATTCAGAAAATAAATTATTACTAGAATCTATATATATTATTTAGACTATTAAAGAGATATAATCTTTTTAATATTATTAATAATATTTAAGACAGTATAAAGAATAAAGAATAAATAATAGATATTTTTTTTAACGTATTCTTAAAGCAGAATATTTTAATTAGTTTATTTTAAGCAGTAAATTATATTACAGAATTATAAAAGTATTAATATTGAAATAAAAAAATACAGTAAATTATAAAGGTAATTAAAATATATTAATTACTATTTAACTTACAGTTAGTACTCTTACTAAATTAATCTTCTCTATTTTATCGGCTAGTTAATCTAGTAAAATATAATTTTTAACCTTAATTTAACCGTATCTCTCTAGTTATTAAATTCTTTATATTTTAACCTAACCTAGCCGGTTATAGTTAGGTTATAGTGAGGTACAACGGTGAGGTTAACCCACTCTATTCAGGTTGAAAGTAAGGTACTAACCGTACTATATATTAAGAATTAGTATTAAAAGATAGAGAGGATTAAGCCGACTAGGAATGTATTATTACCCTGTAGTAGAGGCACTTGTTTATATCACAATAGGAACTTAACTCGACAATTACACCTGCTCGTAATGCTGAGCTAGCAAAAAGACTTAGTGTAGAAGCTGTCTGGACTCTAGCTTATTTATGCCTATAATTATAATTATTATCCCTGAAAAGCCGGCGGAGCAGGTAGTCAATATCCTTGGCTGTAACCAGAAACCGCTCCCTTAGTTTAGTAGGCAGTTTATACTTTCGCGTGAGTACGCTTTGTACGAACTAAGGATATGTCAGCAGCGAGTACCTATATTATTAAAAAAAGGTAGCAATATGTTGTAAGCGTCTTTCTTCACTTTAAGCTATAATGTTCTGGACGTCTTTCGCTCCTAACATAAGATTATCGTAGTAAGCTGATTGATTACTGATAATTAAGAGGGAAGTCTATTCGATCGCGTTAGTAGTATAGTTCTCGGCGAATAATTTTAGGACTTGTAGAGATGGGTCCGGCTTATCTTTAGAGAAATTCTTCTCCGCTGGCTCGTTACGGGCAAGTCTTTAACTTTTAGGGCGAAAGAGGTAAGAAGCTGCCAGTTATATGTAATATATAAGTTAGGGGTTAACTCACAGTGCCCAGTTCTTAGTTGCTTAACTATGTCTTTCGTACGTCGTGGGTGCCAGTTCCTTCAGACATATAATATTCTCCTTGAATTCCTGTTCGTGCTGATAATCTAGAGTAAACCTACAGGAAGCCGCTAGGTGTTTTTGTTCCTCCACCTGTTGATTGAGATTCTTGTCTATTATAATTATGTAATATCACGTGCTGGAGATAAAGAGATATATCGCGATTCTCGGTTTTATTGAAAAAAGAGTAGAATACAGTGAAACGGACCTGGCGCTCTAGCTATTTATTATTGCTTTAAATTATTCCTGCCTCCGTGGTAGCCTTCGCCTGCCTCGATAATCCTAAGCATTACTGGTGCGATGCAGTACCCGAAAAGGGGAAGGCTATCGCACTAGTAGTGTTTACTTTGCATCCTTAGTGCTAGAAGCTATAGAGATTGCACCCCTATCACCCGCACCTAGCCTACCTCTTCGTTTCAGAGAAAAATTGGAACCTAGGGCTTTTTGAGAATTGACCGTGCGGTTGCACTCGGGCTTAAGTACGGCTGAGCGGACGGGAAGCCCTGTTTTCCACACCCTATGGTTGTATGTATCTGTTTTTGTCAGGAAGACAAATATATACCCTTAGTGACGGCACCAAGTGTTGCGATGCTGGGTGCATGGTGCTTGGTCCCACCATGGAGAGACGGCACGTGGCAGATACCTTTTTTCAAACGAAGTGACAAGTGGGAATCGCAGCTAGCTATCGAGAGCCTAATCCTCTTCGGCTCGATGGACTCTTCTACAATTTGAGTAAGTAATGTCCCGGGGGTATAAACGCCCCCCATGGTGACTAAGGAGCAGTTTGAAGAAGTGATAAAACGAGTTGAAGCAAGCAAAATAGCCATCTGCCTTAGGAAATAGGACCGGATATTCATCAAACAGTGTTATAAGTGCCATAGCATCCCAGCTTGGAAACACGAATATTAAAGTCAGTGTGGCGGTACTTAGATCGCTTGCTAGTCAGTTAGCGCTTACTCTAGATATTCTTCAAAAAGTTGCAGCAAAGCTTGAAGATAAAGATTATGGTGTAATATAGGCGGTACTTAAAATATTTATACTCGCCAGTCAGCGCTCACACTAGATGTTCTTTAAAAAATTGCAATAAAGCTGGGGGATAACTTTGAGAATACAAGACGGGCGGCACTTAAGATATTTACTCGCCAGTTAGTCCTCACGCCAGATATTCTTCAAAAAATTGTAATACAGCTTGGGAATAACGATAAGGATGTAAGACGGGCGGCACTTAACGTGCTTGCCACCAAATTAGCCCTCAGACTAGAGATTCTGAAGACCATTACAGATCAATTTGATGATAAAGACATGGATGCTACAAACTTGTCAGTGGCGGTAACCGTGCTTGCTGAGCAGCAAGAGCTCACGCCAGAAATTGTCAAGAAAGTTGTAGCTTGGCTTGAGGATGAAGACGCATACCACAGATGTGTTAGTGGCGCTTAAGGTGCTTACCCAGCGGTCAGCGCTCACGCTAGAGATTGTCAAGAAAGTCGCATTATGGCTGGAAGATGAAAACCTGCTTGTTAGACAGACAGCATTTAATATATACTTGTTAGCTGGTCTGCGGTTACGCTAGATATTCTTCAAGTAATTGCAGTTAAGATTTCTATAGAACAAAACGAATACTCATATTAATTAAAGTTTATTTATTTGTATAACTGAACAATTTGCATTTATTAAATAGCTGTCATTTTCTGCATTTATATTTGGGATACTTATCCTACTTTCCATCGTAGGCTATATTCTACTATTATATGTCTTAATGCGGATTCCTCTATCCACATGCTCTACTACAAAGATTCGTACTTTGCTTGCCAATACCATTTCATTCTATGCAAAAGTCTAAAATTTCCTCTGAGATAGCACAGAATCGTGCAGATCGGTAACACCTGCAACTCCGTCGTGTGATGTCTATGACTTGATTCAACCCGAGACACCCTCAATCTTTCAACTTTGAAAACAGCCGCGGCCTGTCTGCAAGGGTTTTCTTTCATATTTGGACAGCTGAACCTCGTGCTGAATGCCAATCAAATTAAACCTCCTCCTTCTCCACGCGTCGAGCACGCATCTTTTCCAGGATCTTTGCGGCCTCGGCTGCATACTTGCATTTCATCCGGATTTCTGCGCCGTACTTGTAGAACACGAATGGAAACGGGACACAGGCGACGGCCAGGAAGGCTGGGACCGAGCTGGCCCAGTGGTTTCCCAAGTTCTCGTACATCTTCCGCGTGAACAGTGGAAAGGCGGCGCCGAAGATGGATCGCAAGACCGAGTTCGCGGCCAGGATCGAAGCCGCGAAGATGACATCTGTTTCAATTAGCATTGCACGATGGGTCAGAGCAAGGGAAGGGACGTACAAGAATCAACAAGGTAGTTGAGGAGCGACACGAAGACGACCACAACGCCACAGGCAAAAAAAGCAGAGCCCACGGTCGGCACCGCCCAGTGAATTGGCTCATCGCAGGTCCACGCAAACCAAAACAGGCCGACAGGGATCAGCACCGATCCCACCATGGCTAGAGGGAGTCGATCCTCTGGATCGGCCAGGCCTTTCTTAGCCATAGACAGTCGCTGAAAGCGCGTGTTATCAAACACCGCAGCGAGTGTGGCGACGATCACGCCGACCGCAGTCCCAATAAATGGCAGTCCGCCAACGCCTGCACTCCAGCCTCTGTCTTGCTGGAAGATAATCGGATATCCCGCGAAATTCAGGTACAACGTGCCGTAAATGATACCAATATAGATGGAGGTTAGCAGCACAATGGGCTCCTGGAATAGCAGGACCCATGGCCGTGTCAGGGCAATCTTACATTGGCGAACAATCGACACGGGTGGCTTGCCCGCGTCAAGGGTCGAGATGTAGACTTTGCCCGTGACGTGGGACAACCAGCGCGCCCGTCGGCGAAGGAGAACAGGCGCGTAAGTCTCCGGGACGAAGAATGTTCCCAGCAGCCAAAGAACGCCCGTGAAGATGGCCATCAAGCCATGCAGCCAGCGCCAGCCTTCCGTCTCGCCGAGGAACCCACCAACAATCGGACCTCATACGAGTTAACGACGCTCACGATGCTTAAAGTATTCAATCTGTTCTCACCAATCGCGGGCCCCAAAAATGGAGCCATGGCAAAGACACTCATCGCCAGTCCACGCTGGGAAGCCTCAAACATGTCCGCTATCACACCCCCAGCATTCGCCAACGTCGACGACCCACACGCACCAGCGAAGAAGCGCAAGACAAGCAACGCGGAGATGGCATCCGTGCCCGCACACCCCGCATTGAACGCCGTTATCGCCATCAACGTGATGATGAAGATCCGCTGTCGCCCGTATAGTTCGGAAAAGGGCGCCCAGACGAGCGGGCCCAGAGCGAAACCCAACACAAAGAGAGAGACACCCAGCGTGGCGACTTCATGAGACACGCCAAAGTAGCGAATAATCTCTCTGACCCCACCGGAGTACGCTGAGCTTGCAAATGTCACCGCTAGCGTCGCGACCGCTTGGTGCGTAGTGATCAGCCACTTCTTGCATGCCGAAAAGGCCGTCGCGTCCTGGGGATCGGTTGGTAGAAACTCAACCAGGAACGGGGTCTCTGGCGAACCGTTGCCTGCATAGTTGTGGCTCAAAAGCTGAGCTTGGTCGACGGTAGACGTGACGCCCAAGGTCCTGGAAGGGATTCGAGCTTGGTTGGGTTCGGCTATAGTTGATGTGGATGAGGCGGACGAGACGGTTCGTGGAGGCGCCATCTCTTCTGACGGAACTCGGATGAAAGACGAAAGTCGACATGGCAGTCAGCATGAAGATGAGCTGGTCTGTTGCATTTATTCACTTTCGCGGAGGCCATCCAGGTGGGTTCGTTATTTCGGTCTTCTGTTGACGCCGCGGAGATTTAGAACTCTTATCTAGATCTTATCAAATCATCTCCGATCTCTCTTTGCGCCATCTTGTCTTGGCGGTATTGAATTCCCGCGGCGATATCTCCAAACGCCGAAACCCCGAAGCTCAAGAGTCGTCCAAATCCCCGCCATAAGCACAGGTGCGCGTCCATCTGTAAAAAAAGGTCCGTCGAAATGAACTCCACAGTCTCAGGCCACAGACCGATTTGGCAAGAGACCGAAGCCGGTCCTCCCGGGAAGCCGACCAAGGCCTGCGCTCCTTGTCGTGTCCGCAAAGTCAAGTGCGATGCTACTGTGAAGGGGCTCCCATGCAATGGATGTGTGAGTCGCGGATGCCCTGAAAGCTGCGTATTAACCGCACGGAAGCGGCGTAGGAGGTACGCCACTTGGAGAAGCTGTACTTCCTAGCGCTCACCTCTCTCAGGACCGAGAGAACACTTCCGCCGAGAAAGGGTGCAAGGGCCAACACCAGGGATCGCGAGAATAACGGGTCACTGCCCCCCGACTACTCTACAGACAGCCGCCAGTCTAGTGTAGAGGCACATGATGAGAGTGCCCGCGCGGAGAGCTATTCTCACTGTCAGCCAACTCCGGATTCCCTGGATTGCCAGGGTTTCCGTCAGGCTCAAACTGAACTGCACTATCTGAACATTTTAAAAGATGCCGTGGACGACACGGCATCTAACCGTCCGGATGTTGACCTCAGTGTCGCATCCACCAGTCCTGTGCAAGAGGAAACACTAGCATCTCAGATCCGACTTTTACACAGGCCTCCGCAGCTGGACGATGTTCACCGAGAATTTCTCGCCAAGAAAGGTGTTTTTGACTTACCACCTCAGCCCTGTCTGTATGTATTCACACCGGGCGGGCTGAGTGTTGCTGACGATCACAGGGATTCCCTTCTCAAGACGTACTTTGATTACATCTACCCCTACGGCCCAGTGATTGACCCAGTGGAGTTTCTAAGGACCTATCAATCGGGCCACTACTCACTGTTCCTGTTATACTCGATGCTGGCACCGGCAACTCTCTATGCCCCAGTGGATATCCTTTATGGCTGTGGCTTTAGTGACCGCTCGAGTGCACAGGCCTCATTCGTGGCTAAAGCTACCCTGCTTCACGACTTTCAAGTCGAGACCAACCTCCTTCCCTTGCTCCAGGGCTCGATCATCCTCGGCATGGTGGTTCTTGATTACCCGACGGACAAGGACTTTTATTACTGGTTCTATAACTCGACGCGCCTTGCTGCGAAGCTAGATATTCACAAAGCGTAAGTCCCTTGCCGATAGTATCCATCATGACTGACCAAAGACACAGATCGGCCCGAGAAGACAGAGCAGGCCGATGTTCCAAGCTCTATAGGAGGATCTGGTGGGTTTTATACGTACGCAACTTACCCGGTTGCGCTGCATTCCCACTGACACAACCTTGTAATAGTGTCGAGACATTTTCCTTCACATGTATTCCGGCACGCGGTCCTTGCGGATCATCGGCAACGACCCAGGTCTGAAGCCGATAACAAAACACGACTGGCGCGAGCCCGGTGAAGTCCCGAGAGAATTTCAGTCGATGCTGCTTCCCATATCAAGTCGACAAAAGTCGTACTTTATGGCCGTCTGTGAACTAGCCCAGATCGGTATGTCAACCCACTGTCAAGGTGAAAACAAGCTCACCATATAGTCGGCCGCTTGGTCTCCGCTGTCGCCGATGATCAAGGCATGGATCCACAACAAGTGATTCGCCCCCTCGCTACCTGGCGCATGACTTTAGCCGACAAGATGCAAATGCAGGATCCATCTACCGAAGGCGATATCTACTACGCGGACCTGCTTGGGAGTAGCTACCGCTTCGAGTCTACAATTTGCCGTTCCATTCGCCATGCCTGGCAATCCCGCGACACCGACCGGTATGAATGGGCAAAAGCACGACTCCGCGCCGCGATACTCGAGCTCGATGCGATTGCCAGACGAATCTCAATCAATGGCACTATTCAGAAATTCCCAGTGTCATTGTCAGTTTTTAATTTTTTTTTTTTTTTTTTTTTTTTTTTTTTTCTGCAATCCTCTAACTCGCTGTCTAGCATGACCGCCATCCCGACTTTACTCGCCTTGCACATCGAGTCTGCGCTGGATACCTCGGAAACAGATCTCATCCGGTCCATGTCGCGCATATCCATCGGACAGACCATGTTAGTTCTCAACGAACTCAGAGAGATCCCCGTGATCAAGAGAGCGATGCCTATTTTTGAGGTGGTGCTTGCAAAGAAGAACCTGTACCCGACATCATTTGGTCCTGCCGATTCTGTGCCGCAAATCGATGATCGGCAGAATGAGCCGGATCTACCACGCCCACAGATGGGAGCATTTGTGCCGCAGGATGTGCAAGGGGATTGTACCTTTTACCTGGGGGATTTCATAGACTTCGATGTTTTGGATCGGTGGGAGGTGGGACAGTTGGATTCTCCGGCAATTTTTTGAGCCATCTTGATTGCAGCAGACAGACCATGTTTCGCTTTGCTACTCTCAAGCCTGCAATCAACTTGACATTCATTTTTTCTACGCGACCGCCCAAAGAGAACACAGGAAGTGTCGAGAAAGGGTTATGGATAGCATAACTATGTTTGATCTCTTCATCATGCTTTATCTCATTCACCCGGTTGTTTTCGTGTCTAACGAGCACGTGATGTAGGTCAGATACAAATAGGGCAGCCTGCCCACTCTCTCGGCATACATAGGCTTTGCCGGCCGTGCATGCTGGCAATAGTGGCTGTCGATCAAGATCTAAGCTTACAACTAGACCCACGCCTCTCCATCCGAATGGCGCATCCACCCGAAGGCGTGAACTGGTACGGGCCAACACGAGATTGCGAATCGGTCACTATTGGAAGATCCTCGCAAGCCCCAACTCTGTAAGAACCAAGATTGATGGGACGGCCAAAGCGTCCATTACGGAGGCAATATGGGTCTCTTGTCTCGCTCTCCCTCATGAGTACCTTTGTCCAGCCATCCTCTGCTGGACATACTGATATTTCGACGACTAGATAATTGGGACAGACGCAGTTATCGAGCACGGATTCTGCGCCCCGACAGGAGCCAGTATGCACCTGCATCGCGTCGTCAGCTGTATCTTAATTTTCATGAGCTCCGTCGGGCCCGCGGCAGCGGAGCAGCCAGGCTCTCCTGAGTGCGCTGTAAGCTCCTCACCCACCCGCCTTCCAGGCAGTCACTGACATAGAATAGCTTGCTTGTCAGCAGGATCTAATCAAACGCACAACATGCGCCGACACACAATGCCTGTGCGCGGACGCGGACTACAAGGCTGCCTTTTCCAGCTGCGTGACGGCAAATTGCACGATGGAAGACGGACTGCGTATGTCATATCTTTACAAGAAGAATCTGAGGATATCGGATCTAACGACAGCAAAGTCGCAAAGTACGTGGAGTCTCGCCAATGTGGCCTTCCTATTATCCAGCGCTATCCTGAAGCCGACGCCGGCACCATTATCCCGTTTTCTATTTCGACCATCCTTTTCGTCGTTCGAATGACAGCCAAAACAATGCGCTTGGGGGGAGGGTGGGGTGCGGACGACTATACTATCATTGGAGCATACGTGAGTATCGCATTCCATGCCTATCGCTGTCACTGACATGGGCAGTGCCTGGCAGTTGTTGGCTTTTCCGTCAATATCTCAAGTAAGTCCGCCGTTCTATCCAGCTAACGCTCGTCTAACCGCAATGTTAGTGATCCATTACGGATTTGGGAAGAACATATGGGACATCTACCCCCAGCACAACATCACCAAGGCATACAAAGTAGGCGCACTGACCAGTGACTTTTTGACTAGCACTCACTCTTTCGCAGCATTTCTACGCTTTTGTTCTCGTATACAAAGCATTAATATCCCTCGCCAAGATCTCCGTCTGCCTCTTTCTTCTACGGATCTTCCAGTCCACTGTCTTCCGCTGCACTGCATACACTATGATTGGAATCAATTCTGCGATTGCCATCAGTTGGATGCTGGTCGATAGCTTCCACTGTATTCCGGTCCACCTCGCCTGGACACAATGGCAGGGCGTGGAACAGGGGAAATGTGTTAATTTCACCGCGGCCACTTTCGCGAACGGTTTCGTCAACATTATTGTCGATGCTGTCATGGTCGTGATGCCCGTCTACGAAATTTCCAAGTTGAATCTCTCTCGGCAGAAGAAGATGGGTGTGGCGCTTATGTTTGCGTCAGGGTTGATGTTGGTGCCGTCCCTGGCCTCTGAGAACCACAATTGCTAACTGCCACATAGTTTAACAATGATTGGAGTGGTCCGGGTCATTGTCTTTTCAAAGAATAGCTCGAACCAAAACCCGACATGTTTGTGCCCTGCTCCGTCTGCATGTCTGCGAGGAAAGACATAACTAACCGGCAAGTATAGACGAGATGGAGGCCCTCAACCGTTGGTCGGTGATCGAATGCCAGGTCGCGATTATCTGTGCTTGTCTCCCAGCCACTCGCGCTATGCTGGTCCGCTTTTGCCCCGGCCTTCTAGGAGTGTCGACCGGGCAAGCCTCCAGTGGGCAGCCGTACCAGAAGAAGACGCCTACTGGAGCCGAACTGAGGCTGGGTCATCTTACGAACAAGAGCGGTATCTCGAAGACGGTATCGTACTCTATTGACTATGGGCATAAAATGCAGCGAGCGTCGAATGGATTTACGCGGCTGGACGAGGTAGAGCCCAACACAGTCTAGCTCTGTTTCCCAACTTGATTTGATATCTTGCTTCCATAGCATGATGTAGTGCTCATTTAATTTATTTCTACTTAACTCAAATACTGTTATGCTATCTATGAGCTACTTGAAGACCATAGGACCGATCCCCATCCATATGGACAGCGTAGACCTAGACAACTCTCAAGACACCAGCATCCTCCAAGCCATGGCATAGGAGGATGAAAACCTAAGGTTGACGACCTGGCAGCTTAGATAGTGGACTGGCCAAGGGGTGGGAGGTGATTATTTGAGCTCCATCTGGGGTGACATTCATATCCTCTTGTTCTGTGAAAGTAGCCAGAACTGCATACAGCCCATTGTCTTGACGTGAGTCGCTTTCGACCAGGGAACTCTGGATCTCATTTGAATCTGGGAATGCCGTCCCTAAGTAACTTGGGCCGCCTTGACCTTCACTTCTGTCGCTAGGTGAGTTACTGACACGGGATTGTGGGAGAGTGATTGTTCCAAAATAGGAAACAAATATATCACGTTGGAAGGTTAACGAGGTTAGATGAGAGCGGGGAATGGGATTATAATTGTAGATAACGTCGAGATATAGATGTTGTCGGTCATGCATTTGACTTTTGTTATCTGGCAAACCTCAGCGGAACTGCTTCTCAACTTTGTCAAGCTGGCACGAAAACTCCGGTGAGAAACTTCTCGATAAAGGAGTAGCTAGTCGCTTCAATTCTTGTGCAATGTGCTTTGAGAGGGAGAAAGTATCTCGTTCGTTGATTCTATATTGGTCCCGGGGTCGACGGAGGAATGATCTAGCGGCTGCAAGATCAGAGTCAGCAGCGACAAGTTTGACAATTTCAGGTGACTTGAATCCAACCCCGACGGCTAGCTAAGCAAGATATAATTGGCATTCTTCGGGTAAGCCTTGAATCAATGGCTTTTTTTCGCCTTTCGATCTGCGAGGCGTAATTTGCCTTAAAACAGGGAAATCTCGCATAGCGGCGAGAAATATTATGAAGTACGCTAACAATTGTTGCTAATTTAGGGTACCATGACATATTCGAGATCTGTGCTCTGCAGTCTGAATCTTAATTGTTCTCTGTGAGGTTTGGCTGCTTTTAAGATACAAGAAAAATTCGTCACATAGGGAACCGTTGAATCCAGCGGCCGAACAGATTTCACTAGCACTTCTATGTACTTCCAGTCATTGAAGAAGATATAAAAGGACAGAATACGGCCTTTGGACTGTAAGATTCGCGATTTTATTTTCTCGCGAGTGAAAGGTTTGCCAATCAAGGGGAATATTTCTCGTTTATCCATTATACTGGTGGTTGAGGCGACATTATGGGAGGCTTCTGGTGTGAGAGTTTCCAACAATTCTATTGTTCTAGGATTGAGAAAGTTAAACAGATGTAGATCCCGCATAATGGATTTCCAGAATTTTATAGATTTTCAAGAGGTACAGTGGGGGTGAAAAAGTGTTAACACCCCTATTTCACGCTAAAATGACCGCTTTATGTGTACCTTGGGGCTCAATGATTGCTCAAGATGCAACTTATCGACGCCGATTTTATAGTGACGCGCTACTACCACGCGTTACTTCTCTGCCACGCTTGCTCCCTGCCCTCGCACTTCTCTCTATTCTTTCGGTATTGTCATACAGAGTGCCCATGCTATCGCATCGTCCCTGTCATGACTATGGCCGCGAGGTTCGGCTATCAACCTCGATTCAGTCTCCACGGTGCCCTGCTTGTCGATTCGCACAGCTCCCACCTCCTCCGCAGACGTGACCCTGCCTAGGCTGCCATGTTCCGCTTCCTGCAGGCACTTCTAATCCTCATTGTTTTGTTCGAGTTGCTAGCCCTCTGATGCTGTGGTAAACTCTTGCCCGGTCGCCCTGGTGTGACTCCGTGTTTCGATTGTAGGCCAAGGCTATCCCGAGCTTCCTAAGCGCCTACTGATTTTGGAAACTTGTTTTACGCTACTTTTAACCCATTCATTAACTCCCTCCAATCGAATCCTTCCACACACCAGAGTCGTCCTTCCTAAGGGCAACCTATACGACGTGTATTAAGGGCTGCAGAGACTACCTGCTTGTTGTGATTCTATAACATGATTGATTTGCTATCAGTTTCCAAGTTGACGACACTATGTAATCCTGGCATGTTAAAACCTATAAGGTATCAAGTATGTAATAAGCACACCAAATTCTTCCAATCGCTAAGTAGTCAAGCTTCGGATGCATAGTCTGCAAGGGTTTCCGCGAATGCACTGGCCCAGGTGGTTCTGACTGCTACGAAAGGCGGTACCTGAGCAATCGGTGAATCTGCGACGAGCGCATCAAGGTATTCCTGTACCAATGCAATTAATATTTGTTTTCGGATCGGAATTGCTGCTTAGCCTTACTATAGAGGACTGATTCAGCTTTTGAAGGTCCGACAAAATCAACGAGCCTGCTGGAAGTACCAGTTTGTCGAAATCATCTTTCTTGGCCGAGAGACCGTCGAGTATGCCAGTCATCGTATTCGTGATCTTCGCGGTGTCAGTCAGCCTTGGATTGTAATAAATCTCGGGGCTTACTTACAGGGCTTAAATCCGCAAGGATGGCCACGCCGTCGGCAAAACTGAACGACCCTTCATTTCTAGCATTCTCCGTAGCGGAGTCGAAGATATTCACCAAGTCTTTCGAGTCGGTATCGATCGCCTAAGAAATACATTAGAATATTACAGGAAGCAGAAACAAACGTCGTAGACCTACCAATGCGCCATCAAGACCGCTATCGGGAAACCCTTCGACATCAGCCGATAATTTAGTTATCTGCGGAGCGATGTTTTGGTTAAGGTCGACTAAGATAGTAGATTGAGCAGCCGCACAGACTAGCAGAGTCACGAAAGGGAAGTAGAATCTCATCGTAAGATGGCTGGGATATTTTTGTTTAGAAAAAGAGTTCATGAAAATTGCTCGTAGGATGTCGCATTATGGACTTTATATAGATAATCCCACTTCTACTTTTCGTGGCTAGCCAGATATCGTCCATCTCGTCCTAGTGCATTAGCTAGACGATGTCGTATCGTCAATCTGCTACTATTGAACTCTATTTTGCTGGGTGCATTCCTCAGTCCCCTTGTTTCGATCTAAAAGTTGTCCTCGTCCAAGGAGCTCATTTTTCCAAACCCAATAGCGTAAGTCTCTCTTTCAGCTGCAACATTCACCTCCAGTATTCTTACTGACCGCGAACAATATATACTCCATAGGTATAGGCAACTAGCAAATATGAGGTATATTTATCGTATGACCTGGCCCGACTATAGAAACACTTTGGGCCGGGAGTAAGACGCAGATATGTGGGAATCATGTTTGAAACCCATAATGCTCTGGTTAGTTTTTCCAGCCATAGTCCTTGCCGTCTATATCCCATTATAGGCTGACTGCGTAATTTTGTGAACTACAGTCCCCCTCAGGAAGTATTTGACTAGTTCCACTTTTTACACAAGATTCTGCCTCTAATGAATATTTTTCAAAATTTCATATTGGTTAATCAGAGGTCATCCTGAATGGATGTAGTAGGCGGTAGGCAGGAGTGTCCAAATACTTGAGAGACACTGTGTAAGGTAGTTTCCAACCTCTCATAGGTTTATTGCTAAGAAAAAAAAAACATCTCTTAAGCTATCCAATCTCAAATTTCGGCGGCGAGATAGAATTGGATGCCCTGTAGTGGCATCTAGGCTGGTCCGTTCGGATTATATAATATGTCGATCAGGAGATCTTCCAGTCTATGCGTATAGTGATAGAGTTTAATAGTGTGTAGATCAGAGAATGGTGCAACCTGAGCACCATTGTTCTTGCTGGTAAACTTCGAGCCTTCGATTGTACCTCGAAAGAGGCGAAGCCCTCCTAATAGAAATGACAACACCACCGCGTCGTGCTCGAACCCCGAGTTTGCAGGCCCTGAAGACAACAACGGGCGGGTGACGACCATGGAGGTCCGGCAGCTCATCAACAGCCTGAAGGAAATTATCAACAACCAGACAGCGCTCATCGAATCCGCCAAAACCGAGCTTCTAGAAGTGAAACACGAACAGAACGTCCTCTGAGAACAGAACGAAAAGCTTCACGAGGAAGTCAGGGCTCTGCGAACACAACGAACCAGGCCACAGACCACACCGCCCAGAACATGGGCCGCAGTAGCAGCAAACGGTAGCATTGAAAACCTCCCATTGAACCACCAACGACCAGAAAAGGAACAAAATTGCGTCCGTATCAGTACCCTGAGAACAGTGGTGGGCGCGGTAGACAATGAAAGTAGCGATGTCAACGCTTTTGGCCGGTACCTCCCTACTGAGTCCGCCAATACTGGAATCCGCACCGCACTCCTGAACGCCCCATCGACGCAAGACGCCCAGGTAGCAGGGATTGGGACTATTAAGACCGGCTATGTGATATGATTCAAGGACACAGAGTCGGCTGACGCATCTTGTAACAACATCGAATGGTTGAACGAATTAGGAAATAACACTAAACCGGTGAAACCGCGATTTGGACTCGTCATGCACCGCACACTCTAACTGAGGACTTCGACCTGGAAAACGCCAACTTGGACGCTATTGAGAAGATTATGTAAGAGAACGACCTCACAGGGTAGGGTTTCCGATTTGAGGAGGTAGCCTGGCTGAAGAGAAAGGACAAGGTGCTGGGGAAGCTTGCTTCGCTAGGTATTTGGTTGGACTCTGTGGAAGGTGTCGAATTCATCCTTAATAATAGCCTCCTGGTCGGCTGACGGTATATCGGTTGCGTGGAACGCCGAGAGATTAAGATGAAGCGATGTTAATAGTTTGGTCACCTGGCGTGGTCGTGCAAAGAAATACTGTGCTGTGGACATTGTGCAGGCCTCTATGAGCGCCAACGGTGCCTACCAGGTGTCTGAGCACGGTGCTTAGACTGCAATGGCGAATATGCTACAGGAGACTGACAGTGCCTAACCCCCCCACAAAAAAATCTTGAACTTCTGCTAATAGTAGACAACCCTACGTATGCTACAGTTGAATATGATGAAGTCGGGCCTAAGTATGGAGGCTCTAATCAACGACTACCAGAGCCAGAACCTGGAAGTCCTCCTAATCCAGGAACCATCCATCACCACTTATCGAACCCATGTCAACTACAGCGCATGGCACCTTTACCGACTAACTATTAAGACAGACGCTGCCCGGTATCGAAGCCTTATCTACGTGAATCGGAACCTCTCAACCTCCTCACACCGTCAAGTCCCATGCGACTACCACGACATCACCGCTATCAAGATCTGGACAGCTGAATCCCAGACCCTTATTTTCTCGGTTTACATCCTACTGCTTGTATCCGGATTAGAAGATAAGATAGCTAGAGTATGGGAGGTTTTATTAGGGAAGTTATTGCGTACATTTAATTAATTCCCTTGGGGAGTTGGGATAGTGGATTTTGCTCTTTAACATACTTTGTTAATAGTATCGCTTAATAGGAGTGTTAAAATTTAGAATCTAGAAGATAGCACTAATATCCGAACTCTTATTAGCTCTGAAGAGTATAAGTACGGGGAGTACGGCCCTTATGTCGAATCTATAATATTGTTATCTAGTGGAAAGTTGCTGGTAATATTATTTATTAGGATAGTCGAGCTGCGTAATACAGCCTCCGGAGAGAAGTTGGTGGTGTTTAAGGGCGTCTGAGAACTACTAGTGCCCTTGTTTTCTTGCTGGATAATACGAGGTTGGTAGCAGTAAGTGGTTTTGAATCTAGGATTGAGGTATGGGAGCTGCCCGAAGGGAAAATACTAGATTTAAGCGCTGATGTTGCAGAGTATAAGGTATAGAGGATGTGGGGAAGGCCGGTTGTATTCGCTTTAAATGGTAAGATTCTTGTATTAGCGGACTGGAAAATAATAGACCTGTGGGATCTAACGATAGGAAGAGTAATTCGGACTTCTGATGAATTTAAGCTGAAAATAAATTATCTTATATTCTCGCCAGACGGTGAGGTATTGGTATTTGTCTGCGGAGAGTCTTTGAAAATCTGGGATATTGTTGGTGGTAATGGTGTTAGGAATATCGACCTTGGCTACTTGTCTGTCGATGTTTAGCGGCTGGTATTCTTACTAGACTGCAAAATACTAGTAGAGGCCTTCTTGCGGTTAATACGGCTTTGGGATATTGTTATTCGAAGTGCTTAGTAGATATTCTCTGTTCATGACTACGTGGAGTATATTGTATTTTCTGTTGATGGCAAGCTGCTTGTAAGTATGCTGGATAACGGGATAATCTAGCGATGGTTTTTACTAGTAGGAACGCTACTTCTAACTTTTACTGATTATATTAAACTAGCTATCCGAGTTATATTCTTGTTTGATAATAAGATGCTGGTATCTGTATCGAGAGACGGGACTATTATCCTCTGGGATTGGGCTATAGGGACCGCGTTGCAGACGTTCTATGCTGATATCTACATCACTGATCTGTCTTTCCATGATAATGATACGCGTCTTAGGACTAACCTGGAAGTTTTTGTTTTGGACGCTCTATCTTACAGAGAGCCTTATAAAGTCTTATCACTATGTAAATTTGTATTAAACAATAACTAGATTATGCGGGATGGCGAAAGGGTTCTTTGGCTGCTGCCGGATTATAGGGCTAAGATAGTGGTGTTTTATGGCAATTGTGTGGCTCTAGGGTTGGAATCAGGATGTGTCGTTTTTATTGCTTGGGACTCTTAGATGGCGGTGCACTTCGTCTTTCTCTGTTTTATCAACCTCTGCGTATGTCAATTAAAGTAGCTTTCATGAGTCTTCTAGTTACAATGGCATTGATGTTCTAAAAAAGACATCCAACGGAGTTGCCCAGCCCAGGATATACATAGAGTGAGGCGTTATGCGGTCGTAAGATAACGACGCTGAAGTCAGTAGGAATGGCTGGGAAAGTATATCTTCTCTGTATCTTTTAAGTCTTCATGCTATCAATGAGAAAGCCTTGGAAATGTGACCATAGTAATAAGTATTGGGTAGTCGCCTGTTACGCTCCCTCGGCGCCGGATAGGCTCTGAACCTCTTCAACAAAAAGATCAAAAATATAATAAAAACATACAACAGCCGGGATTCGCTGGTGGTCACCCACCCAACTACTAACCGGCCGGCGTGTGGCTTAAGTACGGCTGAGCGGACGGGAAGCCCTGTTTTCCACACCCTGTGGTCGTATGTGCTGGGTTTAGTTCGAGAACAGTATAAAATGCTACCTCTGTAGTCCCAGCAACTCCCTGGCCTTGTTGCTCGTAGATATTTGACCGGCAAAACGATTGTCGTAGGACGACTTTGACGCTATATCCGTGCTGTTGCGTTAGAAGTCAAAGAGCCCCTGGTTTCGTCTTAACATATGTCGCTTGGTTCAACACATAATCTCCACTTCAGAGAAGCTGAACCAGAAATAGTTTAACCAGGACCCAACTGAGCTGCAAAAGTACTGAGTCTCTGTATGCTGTGTACAGAGTGGTAAGGCGGGTACCGGCGAGTGATTGCTTTGAGGAGCGCTGTAAATTCTCCTGGTCCCGAGGCATCGTAGTTTGGGAGGATAGTTGCCTGGGACGGCGCCCGTGATTAGCTGGTGTATTTCCATCACAGCTGGCGGTTTTCTCGGTATCCTGGCCCTACTTCACCCGTAATTCCTGAAGTAGCATGAGCCTTAGACCGGCATCTCCCCGGTACCAGGTGCGACTGTCATCCTGCGCGTTCCGGAGATCTGAAGAAGCTTAGGCAGGTCTTTCAAGAAATGCCAGAGTGCTTCTATGATCATGAGCCCGAACGCGCAAAGCGGGCCCAGAATTGCGAATACAGTGAACCCATATGAGGCGGCCATGAAGTTCTTGCTCTGGCGCAGCTGCTCGGTGGCAAGCCCGACCTGCATCGCCGTCAGGACCAGGGCGATGAAGATGGTGGCGGTGGCCAGGAAAGTGATATTTTCACGGAACAGGCTTCCATAGTTCCAATAGTGGCGCAGGTATGGCTCGAACGGCGGCATCTGGGTCCAGCGATGAAGAGTATCCAGGCGAGCGAGACGAAGCTCGCCGCGGAGGAAGCGCGGGTGAATGAGCTTCCTGTCATCGCGGGAAAGGACTTCGCTGGCCAGCTTCTTCCAGCCCTCCCAAGCGGGTGGAGATTCAATGAGCCGACGAGGCAGGAGACCCTTATCGGCAGCAATGTTGAAGTCGCTTTCATACGAAACGAGGCAGATATAGCTGTAGAGAAAGCCCATCGCAGATTTCCACAGTTTTCTCTTCGAGCATTCCACTAACGCAGGAACCTCTTTCTTGGAAGAATCGTTGTTGCTATCGATGACATTCTGCTGAAGGCCCCAGCCTTTAGCAGAATTAACGTTCTTGTTGCTGTTCTGTGACTCTCTCGCAGGAGGTACACATTCACAGCCAGGTTGGCAGCAGAGATACGCTGTCCAAAATCCCGGTTCGAGCAAGAAGCACGGAAGAGGTTTAACAAAAAGTTTTCTATCGTTTGTCCAGAGCAGATGGAGGTCCATCCGCTCGGTTATAACAATCTCTCGCCCGATCAGGAGTTGCTCGTGCAGTGGCTTTGCCGAGCGGACTGCCCCAGCATACCACAAATGCTTCAGCACCTCCAACTTTCCAAGCGAGAGTTCTCTGACAAGAAATTGGTCCACGTTCTTGCTGGGGATATCTACACCGTACGGCCCTCGGTAGCAGGCTGGAAGCCCGTCCCCTGTAGACGATGCGCCTGTCATCTCCAAAACATTCGTTTTCAGCTGTCGGCAAATGGGTCAGATTAGCCGTGTTCGCAAATTGGAAGACTAAGCCCTTACAGGGGTGGATGCAGGCATGTTTACTCTACGACTCCTCTGATCACGATGTTAAAGGATCACTTGAAAGACTGAATAGAGATGGGGATTGCGTCGGGAGCGCTGGGGAATGCAAAAGTCTACCCCATCGGCCGAATAACCACGGAGGGAAATGCCCCGGCGGACCGACTGACCTATATGCTGACACACGAACCGCTAGCTGCAGCTCTCCCCTGTCTTTTTCTAGACATATTATTGGGCCTCGGCGGCTCGTCATATACAGGTCGACGAAGCAGGAGCGCTGCGAGAAATTGGCCGGCTGAAGAGAGAACCTTTCCGATTGTACGCATGAAAGCAGACATTCGAGTCTCGGGGTCACAACGTCTTTGTGAGAATCTCCAAACGAACTACATTCTTTCCAAGTAGAGTATATGCAGGTACCAAGGACTGGTTTATGCATAGTGGTGGGCCGGACCGCGGAGCATCTTACATCAACCTGCCCCTAGGAACGAACTCTTGAACTTGTGTCTAATCGGTGAGCTTCTATATTAAGGCACGGAGTATCTCGGCCATAAGCAGGGATCAGCAGCAGCGGCGGACACTCACAGCGCTTCCACCCCATCATAACCGCATTTATTGGTGGCTACGGGCCGCTTGAACTCCTAGTGGCCGGTGATAGGGCATACTCTTACTGTGCCGCACATGGAGGCTAACCCCATAGTGCTTAGCACGTATGCTGTAGTGCTGAAAGACGCTAACGTGTGCCCTTCATGCAAGGCTAACAACTGCGCCCGGCCGATGCAGCGCCCACTCGCAGCAGGCTGGACAAGCTAGGTGTACGATAGCCTTCTGGGAGTCTGCTGGCAAATCTCCCCCTTTCTGGCACATCTGCTCGACAGCTTCCAGTCTTTACCTTCGCTACACTCGAATGAGAGCCTGCCACATAAGAGTAATGGATTCGATCAAGGCCATCCAGTTCATCATTTTGACCGTAGGCACAATAGCCTTTTATCATCTTTGGCGTCGCGGCCGACCCCCAGCCCGACTGGCACAACCAACGCGGGCAGTCCGTCTCCAGCAAGTCTACCCTCCGCCCGAGAACCAGACCCGAACAGATATCGATATAATTGCCATTCATGGACTCGATACGAATTCGGAGGCGACTTGGGTGTGGGACCCCAAGGGCGACAATGTGAATTGGCTCAAACAATCGGATATGCTGCCAACCAGATTTCGGTCAGCGCGGATTTTCACCTGCGACTGGCCTGCTGACCTATTTGAGGATCCAGACTTCGTCCAGAAAGAGTTCGAGGAGTTCGCCCGGCTCTTGCTTGCCGGTATCAAGTCTCGATCTCCAGCCACAAACGGGGTTTGCGGCAAAGCAGAAGAAAGGCCGATTGGCTTTATCGCATCGTGCCTTGGGGGTGTCATCTTGATGAAAGCACTCGTCATGGCGAGCCATGAGTATCAATGCGTGAAACAAGCAACCCGCGGTATTATCTTCCTTGCCACCCCATTTCGTGGCACCTCGTTCGAGGACGTGGCCAGATGGGCCGAACCAGGTCTGAACGCCTGGGCTTCGCTCAGGGGCAAGAAGATCAGTCACCTGCTTAAGCTTGCGAAATCGTCTTTTAACTTAGAGGAACTCGTGCGCAACTTTACTGCCCTCTGCCAAGAGAACGATCTTGCCGATTATATAGTCACCTTCTACGAGACTGGCAACACGAGGCTGACACACAAGGTAGTTCGTTGGCTCCCTCAGTATTTGGCCCAAGAAAAACCGGTACGACCTATGATCTATTTCCTTTTCACCTACTCGCTGAGAATAAAGAAAATGTTTTCTAATCCTCAGCAGCTTGTCAGTAGATCTTCCGGAACTTTGGACATTGTCAAACATCCCCTAGCCCTCGATCGACGACATGTATTAATGAATAAGTTCGCTGGCCCTCATGATCCAGATTATGAGACCGTTACTGAGAGGGTTGGTTACCTTCTTCGCAAGATCGGCCAGGGTCGGCTAATCGAAAGGGCCGATGTTTGGATACGGACTAAACGATACTCCTTGAAAGAGCTCAAGATCGAACGGCTCTCTGGGGAGCTGCTTCCGATGGATCGCTGCTATATTAATCTTGCTCTTGTAGAGCGCTCCTCCGTGAATGCTAGTCGTGTAGGAGACAATGCTGGTCAGAAGGGTTCTCCATTCTCACTTTTTGCCCGAATCAAGACTGAGCGACCAGACAAAACCATCGAGATGACATTGCCAGCTCTCTTTGAACCGCATCAGACACCCGACGGCCAGAAGCGCCGGCCAAATCGGATCCTGATTCATGGGCGGGCAGGAGTAGGCAAGACAACCCTGTGCAAGAAAATCGTCCACGATTTTACCTATGCCGGAATGTGGCAGAATTTGTTTGATCGTGTGCTTTGGCTCCCGTTGCGGAATTTGAAGCGCGAAGACAGACGTCGGTCCTCTACATACAACTTTGGCTCGTTATTCTATGACGAGTATTTCTCTCAACATCCACAGGGCAAAGATCTGGCTGATGCAGTGTGGAGTACGTTGCTCCAAACTACGAGTGAGAGAATATTGCTCATCCTTGATGGCCTTGACGAAGTGGTTGAGGACTTAGAAGGCGATATGCTTGTCTTTTTCAAGGAGCTCCTTGATCAACCCAATGTTATCGTCACGTCCCGGCCCCACGCAATGCTTCCACAGGACACAAAAGATGTTGACCTGCGGCTGGAAACGATCGGATTCTACCCAGACCAGCTGAAGGCGTACGTTGAAAACGCCTTTACTGACCGGGAAACGGGCGAAACAAATTACGAGAAAGTCTCCATGATCCAGTCTTACCTCCAAAAGCATCCGTTAGTCCAGGGACTGGTACGAATTCCAGTCCAGCTGGATGCATTTTGCTTTACCTGGGAAACCTGGGAACGCTCCAATGATCAAGACACCCCGAAGACTATGACTGCTGTCTACCAAGCCATTGAGCTCAGTTTATGGAAGAAAGATGCCGTGAAACTGGGCAAGCTGACTGAGGCTCGAGCTCTGGGCGCTCGGCGACGCGAGATTACAAGCTTGATTAGAGTCCAACGCCATCTTCTTGAATACCTTGCCTTCACTGGAATCTATAACAATGTGATAGATTTCGAGTCGAAACACTGCGATGCGATTTTAGATGGGCCCACGTTCACCGGCAAAAATTTCCTTTTAGATGAGACCCTTAAGAGCCTCTCCTTCCTGCGGACACCAGATCAATCGTTGGGAAGCCGCGATCAGAGCTACCATTTCTTACACCTGACATTCCAAGAGTACTTTGCTGCGCGCTACTTTGTCCGGCAATGGAAAGCCAACAAACTACTTGAGTATATCATGTTTGGCGACGGACGAAACAGAGGTTCCAAGCCTGCCAATCTGCATCCCACTGCTTTTCTTCGAAGGAAAAAATATAAATCACGATATGACATCTTCTGGCGCTTTGTTGCTGGCTTACTCAACGAGGAGGAGGGAGATGAAGAGGCATCCCGATTCTTCGACGCTATCGAGGCGGAGCCTCTCGATATCCTCGGTCCTACGCACCAACGGCTGGTCATGCATTGTTTGAGTGAAATACGGACAGCGGCGACATTTAAAAAGGGACTGGAGGAGCAGCTATCGCAGTGGCTGCTTTTCGAGTGCAGAAACACCAATCGTTCGAGTCTGGGAAGTGACATGGAATTTCCTGTGCCTATTCTTCTTCGTGCATTACGAGAAGAGTCGGAAGTCGACAGGTTACTTCTTCTAGGCTCACTACGGCGGAGACTAGCTATCGAACCAGGTATTCTAGAGCTGGTTACTTCTATGCTGGAAGCTGATCGCTTCAGTAATACCTTGAAAGTACTTGTCCTTAATCTGCTCGCCTGCCAGTCAGCACTCTTACCGGAGGTCCTTGAAAAAGTTGCAGCTCTGCTTGCTAGTAAAAGCAAATATGTTAGGGAGGCGGCAGTCGAGGTCCTCGCTAGGCAGTCAGCGCTCACATCAGAGATCCTTCAAAAAGTTATAGCACAGCCTGAGGATATCGACTGGAGTCTTAGACAGGAGGTGGTTGGAGCCCTTGCCCGCGAGTCAGCGCTCACACCAGAGATTCTCGAGAAAGTTGGAATACAGGTTCAAGACGAAGACGGAGATTCCAGACAGGCAACGATTGAGGCACCTGATAGTGAATCAGAATTCGAATCAAACATGTGGACATTTGAATTGGTTGTACCTGAAGGAGTGTTCCCTGTCCGGTCGACGCTCACACCAGAGAGCCTTCAAAAACTCGCTGGCCAAACTGAGAACAAAGACCGGAGAGTTGAACTGGTTCTACTTGAAGCTCTCACACCAGAGATGATTCAAAAATTCGCTGGTCAACTTGAGAATGAAGACTGGAGAGTTAAACTGGTTGCACTTGAAGCGCTCGCTAGCCAATCGACGCTCACATCAGAGATCGTCGAGAAAGTCTCAGCACGGCTTCAGGATAAAAACCAGAGAGTTAGAGTGGCCGCAATTGAAGCACTCCTCAACCAGTCAACGCTCACACTAGAGCTCCTCGAGAAAGTCGAGGTACAGCTTGCCGATGTAAAGTGGGATACGAGACCGCAAGCGCTTAGAGCGCTTGCTAGCCAGTTGCTGTTTACACCAGATAATTTTCAAAGGGTTACAGCATGGCTTAAGAATAGAGACTCGAGTGTTCGACTGGTTGCACTTGAAACGCTCGCCAGCCAGTCAAAGCACACACCAGAGATCCTCGAGAACATCGCAACACTGCTTACCGATGAAGACCGTCATGTGAGAGGGGCGGCAGCGCAAGTAATCACAAAGCTGGCACCATCCTTGGAGGCGATTAGTCCTTATCTCGATCCATTTTACCGGGCTTTGCTGGAAAGGAGCTTTATTGTGCCTGTCAGTTGGTTTAATGCGGATGGATTTTCCTACATGATAGTGGATGAGAGAGTGGTCTCTTTGGGACGTCTGCCATGTCATTTTATGGAGGTGATTCAGGCCACACAGAGAGCCTTGGGATCCCCTCTATCTCGCTAGACAGGCACGAATTGTTTCACGCAGACGTTGATCATGATAGATCCATATGCTTATTTTCACTGTCAGCTTTTAAACCCACACTATACTATGTACGGATCTATATTTTGGTCGAGAATAGTGAGGAAAACGACCCTCGAAGATTGAATACCAGGGAGTTCAGCCACCTTGAGTAGAGAGCTCAAGCTGTGTTTCTGCCATTCTCCTACTATTGATGGATGTCTACATCCTACTTGATGCGTCCGGATGAAACATATGCGTATTGGAAGCTGAGTGATTGATCCCTTAGATCTGGCAGTGCCGCGATCCTAGCGGTATATACTAAGGCCACCAGACATAACTGGAACACTTAATATTTAGCGATTACTTTGGGAGAGCGTCTACCACATATCTAAAAACCAGCACTTGCACTACAAATATTATACAGAAGTAAAGCGATGTAGCCGGACATTTGGCCTTGAAAACTGAAGGAAAACAAGGAATTGGAATCTGCTAGAAAAGGAAAGGAAAGAAAGACGTAGACATTCTCCAAAAATGCTTTCGAAAGTTAGGAAATTGAATTTCGTCGCATTCTACAGCTTGTTAATTAACATACTCCGTACTCGACCAAGTTAACATCTGCCTCTTCTTTTCTACACCTGAATCTCTGATAACGAGGTGATACGAGGAGAATACCACCCCCCCCCCCCCCCAAAAAAAAACACCATGAAGTCAATATAAGGAACAGTTACGGGGCAACGCGAACCGTGGGTCTCGGTCCACCAGTTGATGTTCCTGAGGCTAGATATCATGTGTAGTGTCGCTGGCTGCTCTCACCCCTTTCCATCTTCCAAAGCTCACAATAATCGCCAGGAACAAAAATCACGGCCGAGTCGATCCAGATGGCGGAGCACAGGGACAGCTGGACGCGAGCAGAGAATATCACGATTATCCAACCATGCAGGCCGGGAAAATGATTGTACTGTTATAAGATAAGCCTAAAGAGATCGCTATCAGCAAATGGTGTAAGTCGATTTTGTTTCATGCCCCGCAGATATGTGGAATATCCCTGTCCAACAGCGATCACGGGGCCATCTTAGACACCTTAAAATACCTTGAAGAGCAAACAGTGTGAGCAATTTCATGGCGGGCGAAGAAGGATCCGAGAGAATTTTGCGGGGCTTGTGACCGGGAACCTTAAATTACAAAGGTTTCGTTAGTAGTTACCTATTTACGAAGCGCCTGCATTCTAACGAAGCAAGAGACCCTAAGGGGGATTTTTCAGATGGCTTGAAGACGACAGTATTTCCGGCCGCTAGCGCGGCCTACACCTTCACAATTAGCCAAGAGAACATCCTCGACAAATACTGTCGATCTTGTCGGCCAAACCAGCATAGTAAGTGAACAGGTCGGCCCCTTGCTCGTAGGCCCCACGTTGCGTCCCAATGGCGGATCCCGTCGCTCGAAGGCGCTTTAGTGGGAAGAGCCTTGGAAACTATACCAACCGGTAGAGAACAGTCAAAGATATCTTGGTTTACCCGCAGAGAACGCTGGGCGACTTGGTACACTCACCTCTTTTCTCTTTTCAGCTCCTCCCCCTCACCCTTTATCTCCCGGCCGGAAGATGGAACTTCGACGTGCCCGCCGATGTCCGCAGGCAAAGTACACCCACGTTTCTCTCGCACGGTGGTGAGAAGGCGCTACAAATCTTCCTTTTCTGGTAATTCTAAATTGCCGTCTCCGGGTATGTTGCCGTACCCCACAGTCCAAACTAGATCTCGGTACCGCCCGCCCGCCGCGCCCATGACGAACCGCCCGGGGACCGCCCGCGGGCAGCCAAACACGACAAACACCGAGGTAAAATTGAACATGCATAAGTCATGCGTTTTTGAGCTGTTTCTAATGACATTAAGCTTACAGTCGCGTCAGTTTGATTGTAGTTCCAGTGACTGCCTCCTAAGCTAATTTTACGTGGTGAAGTACAGAACTCGTTATTTACGCGATACTCACATCGGGATTAGCATGATTTAGGTTTTTGAAGTAGCAACTATACGTTTCACTAGCAGCGATGGTAGAGTAGATTATGGGAATCTGGCGGATGTCTTTTTCTTGGGGTATGTGGTGGTAACACCGGGCAAATCCGTGGGGTTGGCGCATTTGGTCCGGTTCAGCATGCTGGAAGAAATCTTAAATGTGAAAACCTGCTGTGAAACATATATTTGATGTGGTTGAAATGAACGTGGTGGTGGGCCATTTGGGGTTAGTTTGAATACTTGGATTTTTAGTCTTCCCTGCGGGCGGCCCGCCCCAGTCCGCCGCCGACGGGTAGGCTGAAGAAGCTGCAAGGTTCCACAAAATAGACGCTCGACCTATCAACTAAATTCTGTCCATATTCTCGGGCCCTTGTAACTCGGCAACACTACCCGATCGGAGTGAACGGGTATTAGTGTGAATACTCCAGGTTTGAAGGTGCTTGTCTGTGTGTCCCTCTAAGTATCCTAACTACAGTCTAGTTGTCGGAACAGAGGGAAAAGTGGATATACCCAACAATCAATGGCACCACGAAAAGGTCTGAATTGCTACAAGCCCCTGAATCTGGCAATTTATGGGGATAGGCTGACTAACTACGAAACGAGGTATTAAGGCATAAATCTAAACCCAATTAGTTTCCACTTCTGGTGAGGCATAGTGGGATATGTTCGAAGTCGCTCCGAGTAAGCATGGGAGCATCATGCTCTCGGTCATGAATAATACAAGGCGAACCCTGATCAAGTGACAAGAAGCGCTCACGAAGATAGACGCACCACCAGAGCTGCTTCCGTAGGATCTTCTCTCTCGGATTAAGTGGCAGGTCCGTCGGATCAATGTGAAACCCTAAGGAATATGCCAGTGGCACCGCCTGTGCCATCAAATGAATAGGGCTTCTGGCGTTATCGATGGGTTGTGGATAATATGTCATCAAGAGAAGGGATTGGAGCAAGACGAGCTTGTCTCTTTCCCATCCAAGATCATAGAGAAGACGGGCCCTAGTGAACATGGACTCCAAAGCGGCTGGTTTCGTTAAAGTGTGCTGTCGAGCATACAGAAATGTTTTCGCACTGAGTGTGATGCAGTGAAAGAGTAAAAGGCTGATCTTAGGTTCGCCAGTGTGAACAGCGAGAGTCCTCAATACTCTGTCCCGGTCAGGGATTGGTAAATTCGGGTGAACTAATTCGAAATAGCTTGTCCAGAGCTTATCACGGATACGGGGAGCTGGAAAATCTAACACTCCCTTGGACCGAAGGAACTCAAGATCATCTTGGGTAATGTGGCTCGGGACCGGCTCAATGTAGTGAGGAAATAAATGCTGAAGTCTAGCAATATAGGACGTCATAAAATTTAGGGCCCGGAAGATAAAATAATGCGAAGTAACGGATGGCTTACCCGCCACGTTGTGAGTTGGGTATAATTTTGCAAGGGACGTTATCCAGTCTGCAGTTTGTACAGGGAATCCCCAGAAGAGACGCATTGCACCGGACTTTACGTTCCCTACAGCAACTGTAAGCAACTGGTGATCGTTTCTTTCTGTAATGAGCCCCCTCGGAAGAAGTTGAAAAGTCCATGGCTTTGTACTCGTTACCCATTGTGCAGGGAAGACGTATAATAAAGCGGAATAGAATGACGACTTTGAACAGAAGTCAAAAGAGAAGAGCATTGAAGATTATTCATTGCTAAAGGTTGGAACAGACGAATAAGTAGCTTGGAGTGTACTCTGGCGGAGCTGGGAACAGTCTCGATATATGCGGGCCGCGTCTTCCGCATAGTCAAAGCGGCGAAATAGTAAAGACACTCTTCTCCCCTATTACCGGGAGGCGGTAAGGGGCATTGCGAAAGCGTTTCCTTTCTCTCTAGCCCACATCAATTGCCTAACATCTGAGAAGCACCATTCGAAGTTTAATGCCATTTCGTACAGTGAATATATGTTCACCACGCGGTGTAGCCTGCATCCACCAGCAAGTCAGCCACTGTAACATATGCACTGGAGTCTGATAACAGGAACGCTGCCGGCCCTTGATAGTCCTGCGGCTCAGACAGGCGCCCCAGCATGGTCTCCCTGGTCCATAGCTCACACAGTTCCCTCTTACTTTCAAGGATTCCATTGGTCATCGGCGTCCTTATTACACCAGGACTAATTGTGTTGACCCTGATTGATGGGCCCCATTCTGATGCCAGGTTTCTCGCCAACTGCTGCACGCCAGCTTTTGATGCCGCATAAGCCGCGTTCGGCGTGCCCTTGTTGACAACGTATCCGCTCATACTTGCAATGAAGACAAAGCTTGCTTGGGTGGGTACTGTCATCGCTTTCTGCTGCTCTTGGACTAGCCGAGCCCCTACTTGCGCAACGATCAGTGTTCCAACGAGATTGACGTCGATAATCTGCCGTGCATCCTTGACGGAGAAGTTGAGAGAGTCTCCAACCCAACCAATAGCGGCACAATGCACAAGTCCACGCAAGGGATATCTAGCTTGTGAAATGGCGCTTTGGAAGACATTCAAAGTATTCTCGAAGCTCGATATGTCGGACTGAAAGTATGTCAAATTGCAGGCGTTAGACTTGGCGACACCTTGCAGTCTTCCTTTGAACAGGTACCATTCGTCAGCATTCTGTTCGGCTTCTTGGTAACGCTGTCTTTACGGGCTTAACACACCCCAGGCTTCGCCTTCCGCTCTTTTCACACGGTCGATCGCCACCACGTCGGCGCCCAACTCGAGAATCGTCTGTATAAGCGCAAGTCCCATCCCTCCGACGGAGCCGGTCACTAAAACGGGGTCAAGCATAAATATTTCGTACGCCAATGTTGAGTTTAGGTTCATCTCACCAATAATGGTCCTGTGGGTAAGGGTGAATAGCTCCAAAGCAGTTTCCCTTGTACGAATGGAACCATTCCTGGAGCTGTCTTCCATGGAAAGCATGATGAGTTCGATAGAAAGTTAGTGTTTGCAGGTGAAGCGCACACAGCTCTAGATGCATTGAGAGGACAGGTCGACTATAAGTAGCCAAAATACATCCGGAGCAAGCGTGGTAACACAAAAAGCGATGGAACAAAACTTGTGACATATTGCTATCTTTTCCCTGCTCTCCAATTAAAGTCTACAAATTGCCTGCATAACCACGACACCAAAACATAGGCTAGCGGGAGGTTCCACTACCTGCCGACTAGGACCTGAATGGCGGGAATTTTACATGCGGGCGGGCCGAGTGAGGATCTAGGTTAAGGCTAACCAATTCTATGGCCAATGACCGACCAAGACTTTGATGGCGGGCGGGAGGTCCGCCCGCCCTGGACATGTGGGCAGAAGGAACTTGAGTCGTTGTGGGCTCTGACGAAAGGCAAACAAGGATCTTGAGGTCAGTATTCTCCGGTGTCAGGGCTTCTGGCGTCTCAGACCTGAGCGAGCTAGATGGGATGGAGTTCCTATATGGACTATAAATTCACCGTTTGCCATGCGTCCTTCTGAGAATATACGATAGTCCTTTTGTTTTTTCTGATTTACCTACACTTCACATCCATGGTTGCCTCCACATTACTCGACCGGCTACAGAAGGTCTGTAATGTCGATGTCGACGATGCGAGTGTCGAGCTGATCAAAAGCCTCCCTTTCAAACCATACAATCGTGAGTCATTTGAGTGACTTAATTCTTAATTAACTTTGTCTTAACGTTTTGTGCCCAGAGACTTCGAACCAGCATATCATTACTGAAGAGCTGCTCAAACCCAGTAACCGAACGCTGCTCACAGAGTTGGCTGCCAAGTATGGAAAGCAAGGTTGGGAAACGGTATACGACAGAGCGGTCTGTCGCCATCCTATGCGAGCGATATCGGGACGTGACTATTATTGACGCCGTTCATTTGTCCATCTAGGCCGTCGAATTCTGTGCCCGCATCCTACCTTTCATCACGGGGCGTGTCCTCGTGCAGATTTCACCTCGGGTCATCAACGACTCCGCCGCCATCATAAGGCAGTGTGAACGTTTTGCCGAGTACTTTCATGAGAAAGACGTCCCATTAAGCCGCTTCGCGATAAAACTCCCTTTTTCTGGCTCTGCGGCCGCTGCAGCCGCAGAGCTCAATTCACGAGGCATCCGCACGCTTGCGACGGCAGTATTTTCTCTTGAGCAGGCAATCGCGGCAAGCCAGTCAAATTGCTTGTTCATAAGTCCATACTTCAATGGTGAGCGGTACAAATCATGGGGCGTTATAGGCCACTGCGGCTAATTTATCACCTTTTTTTTTTTTTTTTCAGAAATTGCAGCTCATTTTGACAACTCACTTCAGCCAGAAACTACGGATGTTGCGCTAGAGGTAGGTACTATCCAACCCTTCAATTGCATCGTCAGACACGTATTGAGACCGACATAGCACCCTATGTCTGCCACGATTCTTCAGATTCTCGAAACATTTGCCAGAGTTTATGAGACTACAGGTAAAGAACAGCCCGTCATGGTGATCGCGAGCCATCTCAACACTGCGGAGGTCCTAGCTATGGCGGAGCTCGGCTGTCAGCACGTCACCGTGTCCGCGCCAAATCTGAGAAAGCTCCAGGAAACGCCTGACGTCTTGCCGCCGATTGAGAAAGTCAATCGTGTACATCCATATGCGGCCTTCGATGTTCCGCAACGTCTGCGAGCACTGATTTCAAAGGACCCTCTAGGGGGAACAAGATCGGACGGCTCGCTTGCTTCTATGAAAACGGATTACTTGGCAAGTGGAGGGCAAAAGTTGGACAGTTTCATTCAGACGGATAGGGCGGTTAGAAAGAAGTTTGAGGACGCAAGACGATTTTTCCTGGATGCTGAAGCCAGGGCGGAAGAAGTTATTGAAAATGAGATAGCAATGGCTTCGGGTTGATCAAGGCTCCCCCACTCTTTAAAGAGTGACCCATGTGGTGTCTTGCTTGGGACACCCGCATTCTGGCTTATTCATTCGTATTTACTAGCCATTCAACTAACTGGTTAGCTTTGAAGAAACCAGCTAGATCCAGCAAATGGTATTTGTCAAATAGAGCTAGCTGCCGTTCCATGTAGGGCCCGTAATATTTGTAATATACGTAGGGGCTAGTAAGCTCCAACATACTTTCGTGCTCAGATGACGCTACACCGTTAAGGCGGCTGGTGGATGGCCACCGCCATCACTACCTACCTGACTTTTCGCTTCTGCCCATTGCCTGATACTTCGGTTCACGCACCGACAGTCCGGTCTTATTGCAATGAGTAACACTCAGGGAAGAGCACTTATTGCATGCACCTTTTGCCGCCAGCGGTAAGTCCATATCACCCAGCTCCAGCGAACTGCCACGAAGACCTTGAAGTACGTCTAATCCGCTACAATAAAGAAAGCGGAGATGCGACGGTCAGTCGCCTCAGTGCCGGGCTTGTCGCCTAAGAGGTCTGCAATGCATATACGTCTATCCAGACCCGCCAAGGTACCGTTTCCATTTCAGTTTCTCATTACCCAAATGTACTAAGCGTCAACCAACTATTGTACAGGATGGAGGAGGCGATGAGCAACCAGACTTCTTCACAGCGTATGGAGGCCGCGGAATCTCTCCTCCATCGGCATGCAGAATCTATAGAGACCCTCAACCAACAGATTCACCTACTTTCTGATTCGATTTTCTCGGCTAACCCTATGCACAAGACGCCTAGTGCACACCTCTCGCTATGTCCATCTCCGGGCCTAGGAAGCATCTCCAGTGGGGAGAGGAATGGCACGCAGGTTAAATCAACCAGCCAACACAGCAATGATGCTTTTCCTCCCATTACCATCCCCATCGGCCATCAGACAAGTACTAGTGATCTCCTCAGGTCGCCACTAGTTGGCCGCTTGGCGGGCTGGTACCCGGATGGGTTTTTTCTTAAGATTGAGGAACAGCGGCATCGATCGTCTTTTGCTATTACCATACCGCTTTCCATGAATGAACCACTGCAGTCGGACTTCCATGTTGATAGATCTACAGCAGATGGCTATCTTGAAAGCTTTTTCGACTCCGTGCATCCGTTCCATCCGTTCCTCGATAAAGACGAGCTGCTAAGTCAGTACGAAGACACTATGGCACGAGGGTTTCGCTCTGATGCCCAGTCTACTCTGATCATATCTCTTCTGGCTTTAGGGGCCACGGCGTCTGATCCTATAGATTTGGGTACGACATCCTAATTCGCTGGCTGTCCTGCCTTCCCATTTGACACTCACATTAATATATTTTGCAGGCAACGACGCACGGTATACCGGTGACGCATATATTCAACGGGCCCTAGGCTTTCTTTTACCTTCTTGGGCTGTTTCTTTTCGGGGCGATATTTTGATGGCACAGGCGCTGATATTATGTGCGATTTACTTTACCTACACGATTGACCCACTGATGGCTTGGAGGCTGGTTCACATGGCTTCGACCAATATTCAGCAGAGACTCCTTAGCTGGTCTGTATCCTCCCCAGGGCTTGTATTGACCTATTAACGTTCTATAAAGTTGCCTAGAGACGCCCCATGATACATATGTGCAAGCTCTCATCCGCCTAGGCTGGGTTTGTTACATAATTGAATGGTTTGTGGAATCCTTTCTGCAATTACTGTTGCTTGGGAAGAACACTGACACTGAGTCATATCAAGCGATGTTCTGGCTGAGTTTCACTTTCCAAGGAGTGGGATTGAGCTGCTAGCCGACAAAATGCCACTTCCAGATTATAAAGGTCCCCTCTGTCCTCGGAATCTCTTTGTCCTCGCCGATATCACCGCGAGGTCTCTTTTAAATCGGATACACCACGCTCTCTTTGCTATGGACAACCGGACGGCAATCTGTACTGCAGGCCCTATAGGAGTCTCATCCAATCGGGGCTTACCTGCGGTGGGCACTGACATCCCTTTGTTTCGAGTCTGCCAAGAGCTTGATTCCCAGCTGGAAGCATGGTACGGTTCGCTGCCCGCAGCGATCAAGCCAGACCTCTACGGGCGATGTCAAGGGAACAACCAAGCGTGTTTACTGAGGCTGCGGTACTGGTCCGCGAAACAGAATATATATAGACCACTTGTGATTTACGTCGCTTCCTCAGCAACTAGCGACATCCGCGACTTTCCTCCGTCAATACTCGATAAATGCGGGATCTGCCTGGATGCTTGTCACGCTTTTCTCCTTACCGCAGGCCATACCTTGTCCCGTCGGACACCTTACACTTATAGCGTTGCTCAATGGTAAGGACGATGCTAGAGATTTATTTTATTCTTCCGCTGACTCTTACTGTGAAGTTGCCTCGGCAGCGCTCTCATTCTTTCTATAGCCGCACAAAATGCTGTTCTCAGAGAGTCTAAACCAAGGGAGATAGATCCAATCTTGAAGCTTGCTGTCGACAATATTCTACCGTGGGCACAAGGTGACAGCAGCCTCAAGAATGTGCATGAAATTGCATCATCGATTGCTGCGAAACTACGCTTCGAATCCTCAGGTTCATTCTAGTAATGAACGCTTGGTTTCATCATAATACGAGAATGTTTTTATTGCGAATAAATGAACCGCATCTACATCTTCGGCTCCTACGCGAAGCTTGGGCTGATTCTTGTGAAGTGTATTTGGGTGGTTTGAACAGTGGGTATTCCTATAGTTTGATTTTGTTAACGGCGGTAAGGACGAGTAGATTAATGACTCGTTCACTGCTGCGTAAGGAAATAAATCGACCTCTTGAGGGGATCTGAAACCCTTAAACACCATTTAAATAGCTGCAGCATGACTTTCTGACTGTGGTTTATACGTCGCACTTTGACGTATTGGGCGTAGATCTGAGCTGAAATTGCATCGACTCTCTCTGTCTTGGAACCATATAGTGATGGCCCTACCTCACCGATGCGTACAAGCAGAACTCAGCATCTGCGCAGTCTGCCGCGAGTACCGTTCGATCGGTGGCAGTCATATGTCTTCAGCTGGTGATGGTTCCGATGTACACGGGGACCTGGGGATCCATTGGGCTACGTCTCTGCTGGGGTTTCTTGTGCTGGGGATGGCGGTGATATCCTTTGTGTTTATTCGGTATGGGGTGTAGATTCGGGAGCATAGTCGGTTCTTTAAGAATGCGATAGAGAGAAGAGGAGAGAAGGAAGAGATGAAATGGCCGGGAATAGGATGTACACCTAATCTGACCGGGTATTGTATATGCTTCTTTTATACCACTTAGTCTCTCAATCAGCGGTAGCACTGTCCAACACGTCAATCATAACCTGTTACCTGTCAGCAATTAACCCCTATTGACTGCTAGCACGATACTCACAGTAAAGTAACATTTAAATCCCCCTTAACCTTAACGCTAAGCTTGATCTCCCGCTCCGCATAGAAACCAAGGTATATCCTGAGTAGATCTTCCTTGGACGGAGCCTCTCCTTCTCCATCCTCCGCAACAGACAACTGATTCATGATCGTGTTGATGAAGCCGAGCTCCTCGTCGATATCCCCCGCCTCGTCATCGGGACTCTCCCTACTTTTGACGGTGGAGTTGGTTGCATATTCCTTAACTTTGCCCGCGCGCTGATGACGAGCTTGCCCATCTTTCCGGAGCGCAACAATCTCTTGGGCAAGTTCGGCTTTTTCATGGGGTGATAGAGCGCTCTCGGATTGGAGCCCATCGTGTTAGGGCGGTATCGTTTTGCTCGAAGGAGGGTTTGGGTTCATCGTTGCTAGATTCGGGGGGCCTCTGGTCTTCCGATGAAGGGGGAATTGGACTGTTCTGGAGCTCGCTCATAGCTAGATAAGACACGGAAAAGTGAGTTATTGCTCAGAAAAGAAGGTTATGATTATTGAAATGACAATCATAATATGGGGTATGTTCCCAAGGAATCAGAATCGGGGACGTCTCTGACCGTCGCTCGATCCACAGTCTGGTCAGTCCCGATAACAGACGTTCCTGAGACTTGCCATAATGTGGGATACGATTATTCATGTTTCTGTGACGTCGTCTATCTTGGAGGTTGTGGAGGACGTCACGAAGGTTTCCGGAATAGGAAATTGACGGTTGCGGAGGTGCGGATCATAAATCTACTGCAATTACGGGGTGAGGTAACATCCTCTGCACAAATAATTCATGAATATCAGGATATTAATAACTCTTACATTAGGGGTTCTTTACTTGGATTATGTATCGACAATTGAACTACGGGATAGGTACCTTGATATTAGCATCCCGCCATACTTCACGCATACCGACAAACGTATACACACTCATGGGATACACAGAACAGGACATTCATGTATTAAACTAGACTTCCATGTACCGTGTGCAATTGATGCCCCGAACTAGAACAGTCCAATCGTCACATCACCCTGTATAACCGCATGAAGCTCCAGGGCCACATCCGCTCTCAGATCCAAGTTGATGCGCACATTCAAACTGGAGTCCTTCTGCTGCACTTTGTTCGTTCCGGCCCTGGGAGACGTGACGCCGCGATCACCCCAGGGTCCCTTTGGAGGGGCTTCGTTGTCGACAGTGGGTGGCTCTTTCTTTGCTTTATCCTCGTTATCGGCCCTAGAGAAATCAGCATTGGAATTCTCGTATAGAACTGATATGGGAGAGATGGGCGGTAGATGTCATTAAGGCTTGCTGCAGTGTACGTACATATTGAGTTAATGCCGTCTTAGCTGTGGGAGAAGGGATTGGTAAGATATGGATTTGGAGTTCAAAGACAACTACGCATAAGAATGAACTTATATGACTTAGAGTGGGTTGGGTGTCAGGATCCATGACGTGTATTGATATTATACTACTTTGGAAACCTCGGAAGACGGAAAGTTTCATAAGGACAACCATATCCTGCTCCATACGCTCCACCCGGGGAACACAGATTTGGTCCGAGACCGAAGACGCAAGAGAAACGGTGGTTAAGCTGCCGCTAAGGTCCGTGGAAGTCTATCCCGAACTCATTGCAACGTTACAGTCCACACGTTGGGCGCTGCTACCACCTTGTTCATGATGCTCATACTAGTCCCGCCAGACGAGTCGAGTAGGACGGGAGTTACATGCGAGGTTATGGACAGTATTAGTAGACTCGTCCTCTGATGCGGGTTTGGCCGCATCTTTATATGCAGACCAAACTCAATCCTAGCCCCAGCCCCAGCACACGTGTTCAGCTTCCTTCAATTCTACCGCCAAAATGGTGATCGGAGTCGCAATGATGGCCGCAATGGTCCCCACTGTCTACGGCCTGAACGAAGCAAGCAAAGGAGCCCAGAATTCCGAGAACAAGCGACGGGAGACAACGCGCAAGACACGATGCCATCTAACCGCGCAATGTGATTTCGACACGGGCACCTTGAAACAACGACAGGAGGTCCACAATGCCAGGATCTACTTGGACTCTGACAACCAGGTAATTCGACCAGGCAGATCCACCGCCCGGAGATAGCGCTGACCGGTGCAGATGTACATCACGAAGAACCCGACCCCCTCCATGGCCCCGTTCAACGGCTTCTTCTACCAGAGCCCGGATTTCGAACAAGGCAATCTGTCCGGTCTAGTGACGGTCAGTGGAGAGGAGCCGCCTCAGCTGCGATGGGTGTTCCTTGACCCCAAGACGCACGATCTGAGATGGGGAGGACGCGAAGAACGCGAGGGCGGGATTAGCGGTCCCTTTGATCTAACAGAGGACGAAGAGTATATCACGCTGAATGGAACGCAACGGTGGATGGCGGTGCGATCAAAGCACGCAGGAGCTTCGACCGGGTTATGGCGACTGCATTTCGATTGGAGTGAAACGGAGGGGGGAAGGTTGCCAGATGGCGCCGAGAAGCTGCTCATTTTCTTAAAGAGATCTCCCTCGGATTCTTAGTGAGATTTGATATGAGAAATGGAAGCAAAAAAAGAGGCCCGAACCGCGAGTCGAACGCGGGACCTCTCGCAATTCAGGTACAAAGCAACCCACTAAAGAAGGTTAATATATGTGCATGGTAGGCCCATGAGCGGAAAAACTAACAAGCGAGAATCATAAACCACTAGACTATCCGGGCATTGAGTGGCAATTTTTCGCCAAAGACGAAATAGCTGCTGGGACGCGATCTGCTGTACAAAGTAGACAAATGAGTGGAGTTTCTGGATAACAAACTTGGGTAATTGTCGTGGATATCTCTTCCAGAGTGGCCTCTGCATTCTAATGAAGCATTCTTGTCCTATCCAGACTTTGTATGTCGCTCCTTGCTAAGCTCCGATAAGATAAACATTGCCTCAGGCACCAGCTGAATAAGCCCCCGCCCGTCACAAGCTTAACCTCACCGCCCTCGTGCCTCACCGCCTTGAAGATATCGGTCGATTGAAGTTTTTCTTGAGCCTCCGATAATTCGACATCCAAACCACACTCCATCAACACACTCCGCCGCCACCATGAGGATTGAAACCTGTTATTTCTGCTCCAAGCCAGCCTGTACGCAGCCCATCCTCCCTTCTCACTCTCAACTCTAACAAAACGCTTTTAGACCCCTCGAAAGGCATCACCTTCGTCCGCAACGATGGTACGTCGATTTCACTACCCAAAAACCCCCTTCCAACCCAAGACCTCAGCTAACACCCCACAAGCCAAAGAATTCCGCTTCTGCAGCTCGAAATGCCACAAGAACTTCAAGATGAAGCGCCAGCCGCGCAAGCTGAAATGGACCAAGGCGTCGCGCGCCCACAAGGGCAAGGAGATGCTGGTCGACAGCACGGTGCAGTTCTCCGCCCGGCGCAACGTGCCCGTCCGCTACAACCGCGACCTGGTCGACCGCACGCTGCATGCCATGGAGCGCGTGGCCGAGATCCGCGCGCGCCGCGAGCGCGTCTTCTACAAGAACCGCATGGCCGGCAAGGAGGCCCGCGAGCTGGCCGAGGACCGCAAGCTCGTCGCCGAGAACGAGCACCTGCTGCCGCGGCACCTGCGCAGCGGCGAGCAGGCCGTCGCCGCCGACGGCGAGAAGACCCCCGCCGCGCCGTACACGCACAAGACCAAGATCTTTGGCGAGGGCGAGAAGCGTCGGCTGCGGAGTCGCGTTGATGGCGGGGTCGAGGAGGTTGCCGGGGGCGATTCGATGGATATGGACTAAGGGTTGGGTTCGCTACTCGTCTGTCTGCTTCTGATTGCTGGGGTTGGTGGGATTTAAAACGGGTCTCTTTTGTTGTCTTCCTTTTGTGGACTATTCTTTTACCGGATTATACCTTCATCGCTGTGCGGTTTCTTACATACATAAAATGCAGTGCTTTCGGTTCATGAGTATATTGACCTCTTCAGTCTGAATCTTACGCTCACAAAAGTGGATCGCTGACAACCGCTGGCTTAAACAATGTAACAGATGTAAAACATAATCAACATTCCACTAGCAACATCTCCCTATCATCACAATGATCATAACAGGCCACAACAGTGGCAGGGTATCGTCAGCAACGCGAATAAACAATGGTACCGCAACCCATAACGACAGAACAACCTTCCTGGGCTGAGTACAATGAATGAAACAAATAAAGGCGACTTCTGGGCTTGAGCGTTGCCAAACAGACTGTAAAAGGCATCTGGCTCTATTGGTTTTCAGAATCGGCTGCTTTATCGACATCCTTCTCGGCGGATTCGTCTTTGGCTTCCTCCTTCACCTCTTCAGTAGTAGCGGACTCGTTCGGCGTCTCCTGACTTGGTTCGTCATTTTCAGCCGGCGTATCGACAGGGGCTTCTTCGCTCTCGTTATTTTCTGATGGCTCCGCCTGTGCAGATGCAGCTTCCGCCTCTGCTTTCTCCATCTCCGCCGCGCGAGCCTGCTGTCTCTCCCAGACTTCCTTGCGGATGCGGTCGTCCTTTGCTCGACGCAGTCGTTCCGTCTCTTCGACACCACCGCTCTTCTTCAGCTTCCCTTCCTGAACAAACGATCCCAATTCCTTCTGGAACAGTCCAATACGTCGATTCTCAAGCTCCTTCTGTCGGGCCTTCTCAGCTCGCTCTATGGCCTCCAATCGAGACTCATGGTCAGGCTGCAGCGCGCGGACCTCTCCAAGAACATTGTCCTTTGCCTTCAGGGGGTCGACTGATGGGTCAATGTTTCGTGAAACGTTGCGCAATGTAACGCCCTGATTGGCATTCTGCAGCGCCTGTTGTTTGGTGGCTTGTTCGACGAGAGCAAACGTCTGCGCAGCTTTCTCCAGGTCGTCCTGGAGATCAGCCGCGAGATCCTCCTGCATGGTGAGCTGATCACGCTCTTCACAGACGAGCTGCAGTTCCTTCTCCCAGATCTTCGTCCAGATGGGCTTCTCCCGTTTCAAGAACTCCTGCATCTTCTTGACCTCTTTAGTGACAGCACTGATGTCCTTTCCGACCATCTCCAGCTGGCGCGGGAGCGGCCGAACTCCACGGGTCACCACATCCTTCCGCAAATCCTCAACAAGATCCTGCAGGTCATCCACGCGAGCCACGATCCTTTCTGACTCCTCGGCAAGTTCTTTCTTCCCGGAGTTGACACGGGCGCGTCCTGCATCCCCTTCAAAGGATGGCACTGCAACATCTGCTGCGGCTGTCTTGATATTGCCGGCCTTGGACCGTATGGCACTCATTGAGCTGGAGATATCGGACGAAAAACTGGAGTACGTCTGGCGCAGAACAGCCAGGTCGCGTCGCAGGCTCTGGATTTCAGCTAATTGACTGTCACTGCCGGTGATGGGGCCCTTCCGAGGCTCACCGGCCTGGGAGGCGGCGGCAACCGAGACCGGGGGTGCTGCAGCCAGACGAGCCATGTCCTTCGCTGCCTCTAGCTGGCTGTCTGCTACCCGTTGCATTATACTCTCATGACCACCCAAGGCCTCTTTAACACCTTCGATTAATCGACGTACTCCACCAAACTCATCATCGAAGTGCTTTTTAACCTCATCAAGCATGTCGACGTTCAATACGAGGACGGAGCGATCCTTCACGTCATTCAGATCCTCAAGCTCATGGCGTATCCCAGATATCGGGTCCTGAATGTAAATTTCCGGCAGGTCAGCGCCGTTGTTGTGTGTGTTCCACGCGAATTTCTCGATGAAAGGCCCAGTTGAAGTCTCCCGATGGTGAGACCGGAGTAACCCTCTGGAAGAACATATTTCTTGATCTTGCTCTTGTATTGCAAGAACAAGGTCAGCTCTTTGCCAGGAGACGACTGTTCGGACGGGGTCTGAGCCGATCGGGGCGGCGTAGAAACGCCTGCGGAGGTGGGTCGACGCTCTGACCTTGGAGTTGTTGGCGACGTTGCCGTCTCAGCGGTGGCTTTCACTGGCTCGAACGCATCATCTAGGGAGGGCTCCTGCGTAGGCCGAGGCAACGCAGTTGGTTGGCTAATGTCGGCAGTCTCGGTCTCAGGCTGTTTGGATCTATTCTCTGACGTGGCGACATCGTTAGGGGGCTTCGCGATGGATTCCTGGCGGGGTTTCGTGCTTTCCTCTTCCACAGTGGGAACGGAGGGAGCGGCTTGGGGTGCTGCCTTGGTGCTCGGAGTCTCCGCCACACGATTGGTTGATCGTTGCCGGCCATGGGTATAGGAGCCACGCAGGCGTACGGCATTCAAGGACTCATGGACATCCCGGCCCCGGTTTGGGATCGGCGAATTTTGAGTGGGAAGAACGGGCACCCCGTTGGTTGAAGTTCCCAAGTGCTTTTGGATCTGATAAGCTGAGAATCGCCGGGACGCTCGACGTTCCAGTTCACCACTCCTCTGAAGTGCACCAATGGCGTCATCTTGTCTTGGAGGTGGCGGTGGAGGGGGATACGCTGCTGCAATGGCTCCCCGATCACCCTCTGGGTATGGCTGGGAAAGGATGTTCTGTGCCTCACGTCTCGACGCTTCTCGCTCTGAGTAGCTGGTGCCCCGCATGTCACCGGAACCCTGTCCTGACCCCGAAGACCGACCCATACCAGGACCAGGCTCTTCGACCGAACCATTACTGCCATATCGACGGGCAGACCGTTTAGGAGGGGAGACAGATGATGCGGTCTCCTCATACGCCTGGTTCATGGCGGCCTGAGCGCTCGTGGCACTTCCGGCACTTGCCTGACGACTGGCAACGGGTCTATCGTCCCTCTGTTGCCGAGATCGTAGACGGGCCTGTTTCTTCTTGAGGCCATGAAGGAGGTTGATGATGATTTCGCGGATGCGGGGAAGGAAACGATCGAGACTTTGCGGCGAGGCATCCTGGCTGAGGGTTTCTTCGAGAATCGTGCGGAGGAGATCGGGAACAGGGCCCAGGTCGGAAGTATCGGCCCCAATAGCATTGAAGGCGCGACATGCGAGATTGAATTCATAGCCGAGACGCACGTAGACATCCGATACCTCATTCTCCGACGCCTGTCGTCGCGACCATTGCGTCAACGTTTCGAGCAGTTGTTTTGTGGCGACGAGGAGATGCGTGACGCTCTTTTCAATTTGAGAGATCTGTTTCTCAGGCTATGGACGAAAGAACATGGAGTGATCAGCGACGTAATTCGGCAACTCCAAAGATTTGACGTTGAGGTCTTGGGGCTTACCACGACGGATTTGGACGGCGACCGTCCCGAACTGGAAGAACTGCGCGGCGCAGACGAAACGGAACTCATGGCGGAGTCCACGCTGCTCCCAGAGCCGGAGGAAAAGTGCTGAGCGGAGGGACTTCGGTGGGATCGAGAGGAGGCACTACTGGAGGCGGACTGCATAGGGGCAGGCGACCGGCGGAGGCAGAAGGTACTGGTGAATTTCCGACCCTGGAGCAAATAAACGGATAGAGAAGTAGGCGGCCAGTTTGATTAGGGACACAGAAAAAGGCTGGGCTGAGAAGGGATACCGCTATAGCGTCAACGAGTACGTGGGCGTAAGGGTGAAGAAGAGGCACGAGAGCGGTAGTGGGAGTGTCGGCGGAAAAGCAGAAAAGAACCATGCAGGGACTTGCGGGAAACAGGACCGAGCGTAGGGAAGATAAGAGGGCGGCCAGCCTCTCTTCAGGGTTGAGATGGTGCACTGATGGGGGAGGAAGTGGATGCTGCTGATGATGATCTTTTGGGTATTATGCTTAGTGGTGAGGAGTCGATGCGGGTGGCCTCAGGCAGGGACGTCACATGCTTGGACCAGCCTCCTGTTTTTCCCATGTTTTTGGATTTCCATTTCCAATCCTTCGCGATGACTTTGCCTGATGAAGCTGGTTTTATTGCCCAATCCTAGGTAGGTATCCTACCCAATAGTACATACGGAGTACATTCTTCTGTCTTGTGTTTTGTTAAGAATGAACTGTCGACAACATCCGATCCAATAAGTTCGTGCATACTACCTGGGCCAGCCCATTCTAGGAGTGAGAGGCATTGGAGTGCTGGTAGTCCACCAATTATCGCTTCTCTGCAACTGTGCGATAGTCCAGGGTTCGACTATATTGGTTCTTAATCTAATGCAAATTCAAACCCGCCTGCATGGAGTGAGGGACCTAGACAGTGACGGTGGTATTCACCGTTGATCCTTACATTATTGTCCGGGAGACTACCTACTGCAATAGCGCTGAGTGCGGTTCTTATTTTGTCTTAGCACCATATCCTGCATGATACCCTAACATTGTGAGTCTGGAGTACCAAGTCTCGACCAATGATCCATTAACACCTTGTCCTCCCTTTTGGACCGACTTCGTCTCGGGGTGGGGAGAAGGCTGGAGGCCCATGTGCATTTGACCGGATGGTGTACAAAGTCGCACAGAAGGATGGATTTCCGAACAGGTACCTGGAGAGGACAGTCTTCTGTACATCCATATTCATCGGAGTCCGCCACGATCAAATGGTCTATCGCGTATCGGGAGGAACCCTAGTCTGGCGCGGTGGGGAGTGATTTTCCAC
Organism: Aspergillus terreus NIH2624; assembly: GCF_000149615.1. NCBI lineage: Eukaryota > Fungi > Ascomycota > Eurotiomycetes > Eurotiales > Aspergillaceae > Aspergillus > Aspergillus terreus. The sequence continues at coordinate 1,924,628 of NT_165928.1, read as the reverse complement.
TAAGCGAAGTATCCATGTTCCAGATGCGTTGGCAACTTGGCACCGAAAAGAGTGGTGATGTTCGTTGAATCTCGTCCAATTGTTGATATGGGGTTCTAGAGATGACGAATTCCATGAGATACTGTAGGATAGCCACGGAGACGTCTTCGATCCAGAATGGTGGTGGTGTAAGGGATGGAGAGGACGATTGACCATCGGACTAGGACGGATCCAGCCATGGTGCTGCAATGTCGGTGGAGCATGCCTGGGTGGAGGATGACAGTCGGTCACAAACTAAGCCGCCATTTAGTTAGATGGGTCAAACATCCAAGCCACAGCTCCAATAAAAACCACCATCATGGAGACGAATAGTGCGTCTCAGATGTGCAGTGGTTGTAGCGAGGTGGAACACACATTCCAATTGGAATTTATGAAAGGAGAAAGAAATCAACATAGAGAAATTGAATTGAATTGAATGTGATAATGGTCCTGGGTTGAGAACAAGATGGAGTTATCAATGGGTGTCGTTATAGCAGATCGACGACAGTCAACAACAGAAATAGTACTCAGAGCCTACTCTGTACTCCGTACGCCGTACGAATCTCTCCTGTCGTTACCTTACTCCGAGTACTGGTCCAAAGTGTGGCACCAGAACAATTCCAACCAACGACATCGTATCGCCCATCCGTCATCATCATTCTTCTTCCCTCTTGACACTCGGTCTCCCCCTCTTTCGCGTGGTTTGACACAGGCGAGATTTTCATCTCATATTGGGACTCTTCTTAAGCCTTGAGTCGGCTGTGGTAGAGTCGGTCTTTTGTGGTGTGCGACGGTCGTCGTTCTATTTATTCTTTTGGCACTTTTTTTTTTTTTCGGTGTTCTTCTTCCCCCCATCCAAAGTCCCGTGACTTGACAAGCTCCCTTCTTGCTCCTCCTCCTCTCCACCACTACCTCCGCCTCCCTCGCTCTCTCTCTCCTTCGCTCTTTTTTCAACTCCCTCTTCCTTACACACTCCCCTCCCACCCCCGCTCCTCTTCTCCCCCTCTTTATCCTCCTCCTCCTTCTTCTCCCTTGGAATTCCTTCCGCCTTTGGAGGTTCCTCTCGCGCAGGCGGTGTGCTTGCTTTGGCTGCATTCCTGCTCTCCGTCACCTGATCCTTTCCTTAGCTTCGCGTCGTGCCCATTCCCACACGACGTAAGCTTGCTTCCGCATTGACCATCTCCCTGATTATATGACTTCCTCCTTCAACTCAATGCCGGCCTCCAACACCACCGCTCCGGGCAATGCTTCCACGCAAAACCCGGGCGGCAGACCGTCCCTGAGACCCAGTGCTAGCACGAGAGTGTCGGATGGAAGTCGGCGGCAGGCGGGCAGTCCGCTTGACGGCACACAAAGGTACGTCGCATGGCCCTCTACCGCATCGCTCGACTGCGAAGCCCATTTCCTCCCTGGTTGCCTTGCACTGTTATTGCCTAATTCTTCCCTTCGCCTTGTTGCTTGCGCCGTACTCGCAGTTTACTCTCAATTCATCCCCATTGGCTGCCGTGTTCCCGTCACTGTGGCTTTGTCCGCAGCCTATGCATCCCCTTAGTGGTTGAGTTTCACTGCCAATACGTGTGACATGGCTTGGGATATATGCTTATCACACACTGTGCTTGCCTTGTACGCATTTGCTAACGACCCTTCTCCGATGCAGGCGTAGCAATTCCCAGAAAGCGTGGACGTCTGGAACAAACCCCATTACCCAGAGATCTACCCACTCGCAGCAGAACGGAAGCCTATCTCAAAAGCAATCCCCCTCCCCGAGACCGACGCCCAAGGAATCAAACACCCCCGATAGCCATGCACACGACCGTCTCGTTTTCCTCTTCACGAGCTTTATTGTAAGCTCCATCTACCTTATGTTGATCATTGACTCGCGGAAAACTCACTTTTCCCTCACAGGGCTTGACCACTACGATCACGACCGAACATGATGACCAGTTCACCGGAATTTTCTCCTCTGTGTCTCTGGAACCCCACGAGTCCACGGTGATTCTTAAGATGGTACAGCGGACGACCCGGATCCAACCAGCAGCGCGCGAATGGCACAAACGAAAATTCCCAGTCAATTCTTGGGCTCAGCGCCCATCATTCGGTGGCTTTTGACATTAAGAATATCCGGGACATTGCCGTAGCCAATGTGTCCACATCGGGAAGTGATCGCGAAGTCTTCCAGTAAGCTCATCTCTACATCACGTACCCATTTGTCAAGGTGTTCGACAACTGACTCCAACAGGTGCATCGGCTGGATTCAAGACTGATGTGGACATTTCGGGTAACCTCGCGATCCGCGAGCGGACCTTGAAACGCTGGGAGCCATCAGCTGATACTGATGTGGACCTGTCACTGGAAAGCTCGGACACCACGGGATGGGACCAATTCGAGGCCAACGCGCGGTTGTTCGGTGCTACGAGTAGCTACGACGAGAACATCTATACCACCCGGATCGACCGCTCGGATCCGACATACAAGCAGAAGGAGGCCGAAGCAGCACGGATTGCTCGCGAAATTGAGGGCACTGAGGTGGATAATGCTCATGTGATGGAAGAGAGAGGCCTGGTTGCAACAGGCGACGGAGACGAGGAAGACAAGTACAGTGGTGTCCGTCGCGATGAGAAGAACTTCCCACCCCTCATCTCGGGCCAACCGAACAAGTACACGCCGCCCGCGCGTCGTCAAGCTGCGGCCCAGGCAGCAGCAACTGCCGCCGGAGCCGCTGCTACCACCAAACCGACACCAACCCCCTCTACTGCGCCGGCGAAAGAAGCCCCTCCCTCGCAGCCCCAGCCCCCGACGACATCATCAGCGACACCCGCCGAGTCGGAATCGAAACCCGCGCCTGCCAAGGCTTTGGTGCCCCCTGCTGCAGCCCCCAAGCGGACGGGAACGGAGAATGCCTCCGCCAACGTGGAAACGGAAGTATTGGATCACTTCCGCCAGTTTGCCAACAGTGAGAAAGCGAAGTTACAGGAACGTCGTCGTAACCAAGCCTCCTATGATCGGACCATCAAACTAAACGAACTGATGAAGTTCTCTCAGAACTTCAAGCTCGGTACCCCCGTCCCTAAGGACCTTGTCCCAATTCTGGCCAAGGATCCTCATAAGCAAGAAGAGATCATCCAGCGCGCTCAAAAACAGGCCGATGAGAAGTCTTCCACCAAGAGCACCCCACCGACCACCGAACAAAAGCCGGTAACTCGCCCATCTGGACCTGCCCGTCATGACAGTGGCAACATGCCAACGAGTGCTGGCCCTGATCGTTCCAACTACGCTCGAGGCCGACAGATGTATCCTCCCACTGGCCCCCACGCCGGACCTAGTGGACGCGTTGCACATCAAACGATGCACCCCGGCCGCCAAGCTACGGGTATGCTTGGTCACCGTCTGGCTGATAATATCCAGCAGCGAAAAGGAGCGGCTATGGGAGCTGTCCCACCGCCCTTGCCAATCCACGATGCTCGCGCGCCTCCAACCGGCCCTGCTGGCGACCAGTCGGGTATTACCAGCCCGAACAAAGCGCAGACACCGACATCTGCTGCCTCCAGCAAGTTCAACGTGAGAGCGATGGAATTCAAGCCCAACCCCGCCGCAAGCACCTTCACGCCAGGTGCTTCATCCAATTCCTCCCCGTTTGTCCGAGGTCGGTCCGTCTCCCGTGCAACCAGTCCGTCTGCCTTCTTTGGTGGCAAGAAGCCGAAGCCTGCTACTGAGCGGCCGTCGCTCAACGATCTGTTCAATCCGATCAAGCGCATGAAGAAGGAGAGCGCAGGAAATTCTGAAAACAATTACGCTTTCAACGGAGGAATCCCGCCGGCTTTCAAGACCCCTCCTACCTGGGATGTTCCAAGTGGCAATGAAGAGAAAACTTACCAGCAGATGGTCAAACTGCCCGCTCCAAACCGTTCGGCATCCAACCCACAAGGACCTAACCAGTCGCAGATGCCTTTCCAATTCGCCCAGTCCACTCCGGGAATGGGTCCAGCGTCTGGGCCCCCTCACGCGCCTCACCTGCCTCCCCAACAACATCACGCCTCGGGCCCTCATTTGGATGATCCACACCGCATGCAGATGTCCGCGTCGACCTCCCAGATCTTCCCGTCACCAAGGCTTCAAACTGGCTACCCATCGCCGATGGCACCACCACCCGCGCAGCTTGCATTTGGACAAACCATGCCACAGTTCTATGTGAACCCGAACGCCCCACAGCCTGGTCATATGCGGCATTATCCTGGCGCACCCCAGTTTGTGAACCCGCAAGCCACGATGGGTGCACCGATGATGGTGCAGCATCCCTCCAGTGGGCCGTACATGGGAGTTCCTCAGGGTATGGCCCCCTATACGCCGCAGATGCAGATGTATTCACCAAACCCTGGGCATGCCTACCCCCAACCTGCACCGCCACAACCTCATAGCGGATATCCGAGCCCTAGCCGTGGAGCTCCCATGATGATGCATCAAAACTCCCAACCTGGTCAGCTTCCCCAGCCGGTGATGTTCGTTCCCCCCGGCCAGCATGGCCAACCTGTCTATGGCTCCCAGCAGCCAGGCCACAGTACGTTATGCCAAGCCAGTCTCACCTAGACCAAGGTACTAACCTCGATCCAGTGCCCCCCGTCCGCGGTAACTACCAGCAGCCGCATTTCCAGTCTAGTCCCCACCAGGTTCATTATCCCCCGCATCAGCATCGGACTCCTAGCAGTGGTTACAACCAGTTGCCTCAGATGCCTCCGCAGGGTCCTGCCCAATCTCAGCCTAGCGTCACCACAGGTCCCCAAACCTCCGAAGCCACCGAAGAGACCAAATGAATTCACATATAGTCCGCCACATACTTGCCTCTCAGAGGCCGCACACCGCCGTTTGTCGGTATAGTCGCGGCATTCGGGTGAGGGCAGTCTTCCGCTTTGATCAGATCTTGTATGATTTCGATGGCTTCTCTATCTTGCTCCGTCCAACTCGCCAATATGTTTCGAAAGATGTCTGCCATGTACTATCATTCCTTCCTTTTGCAGACTTGTGCGATGCGGAATGAGTGGGTGTGAAGCGACACTACAGTCATGGTTTGTGAACCTCTGGATCTAAGCTGGATTGCATACTGACGCACCCAGGCCATGGCATCGCCGCACACCCTTTCGAACAACAGGAAATGCAGCCAGATAGGGGAGATATAAGATCCGGGGGTGTATATGGTCACTGTCGGACGATCTGCTAGGTGGTACGCCAATGATAGCACACTCTTCGAATCGTGTGCATTCCCCTCATCGCTACAGTCTATACTATACACCCTTTCGGGGAGTGCTGTCACGGGTCTGTCGGTCAATCTTTGGCAGACGCATGGGGTTATGCCGGCATGGCGCCCTGCTGGCCTGGTCGCGTTGAGGCGAGGAAGTCTTTCCATTTCCTTTCTCGCACGTTTTCTTGCTATTGCAATACTTGCTCGCTTTGTGGTGTGGCCAGGGAAAGGAGTGGGGATATGATGGAGAGTCGCGAGTCGAAGGCGTTGTGGTTTACAGTTTGTCACTGGTCTTGGGTCTCAGCTGGTTCAGGATCCTCTAGGAACCTGTGAGCAAGTGATCTAGGAGACCGCGCAGGACGGTGGTGGGTAGCAGATTTGCGTTCAACGATAGTGACGAATGGATCGTGATACTATGGAATACGTCCATTTTTCCAGTAGCTTGATAGGACGGGTGTGAATTACCTATATAACCCTGGACGAGTCAGCCACTATTCGCATGTCATATCCGAGGCTTATCAAGCGAATGGGGAGTGTCTCCTCAGGTCTTTTCAGTTTATATTTTGGTCATCATCCACCCGACGAAACGGTCACCACCGCGGTACTGTAGTCCCATCGAGATGCAAGAAGCCAGCCGAACCGAGTCACAAATTCCACCACAGCGCCATATCACAGGAACCCCAGGGACGAACAAACCCACACATCGTATCGTGCATACTTTCCATTTACGTCCTTCCCATCGCCAGCAGTGTAAATAGATCGAACGTCCACAATGTCCGCCGTAGCCATTAGTTTCTGCAGTTCCTCATGGAGACAAAGCGGACCAGAAACCCCAATTTACGGCGTGAAGCCTTCCCCGCCTGAACGGATCAGAGCTCGTTGTACACATGTATTCCCAGGGTCCGCAACGTCGGACGAGTCTTGCGACTTGGACCTTGCGCCTTTCACATAATCATGTGCCTGCTGTTGTTTGATACAACGATGACGGGGGAAGGAGACCCAGGAGGTATGCGGACGATAACGATGCGGAAAAATGTTCGCGACTGGACTGTGGGATGGGAAGGGGATTTTGGACCAGTGGCTTGGCTTTTCTTGATCTCGATGGAGTCCCTTCGGTGTCTTGTGAACGCGTCTTTGCGGGTTCGCGGTCTGACCTTTTACCAGATTCGCATCTTCGGAGAGGCGGGTGGGATGGATGGGGGTTTGATGGAGCTCACCTGATGCCGATGTTTGGGTATCGCGAGGGCTTTGGAAGAGAGGGTTAGCTATGAGAAGGGGTTGGTAATCAGTATCTGAATGAGTTGAATGAGCTGCCCATACATTCGGACGAGAGCTGTTGAAGCGAAAGAGCGAGGTGTGAGAGAGTGAGGAGAGACGGCGGAATGCGAAAACGAACAAAACAGCTGGCGGCGATCCCCACTAAGCCCCATTGGGGACTGCCAAGGAGACCATCATCATCTCCATGATCATCGCTCTTCGTCCTGCTGCTCCGACTTTATTCTCCGGAGGGTCTTCTTATACTCGGCGGTGGTCTTCCTTCTGCCTTGCCTGACCTCTCTGATCGACTGGATTGACCTTATTTCTTACCGTCCCGCTTGACAGCCAACACCACCCTCCCTGTTTGTCACGCAACCCTACAAACAACCCCCGCGGACGGACTCTCCTAAACCGTCATGGATTTCCTCAAGTCCGCCGTCGCATCGGCGATTGCCAAAGGCAGTTCATTTCCCTATTCGCTCGGCGACCGTGTCGACATCTCCGATTCGATCTGGACCCTTCACAACGCCACCAAACGGGTATGATCATGCCCTCTCGCGCCTGTTGGCTATACTTGCCCCGCTAATGCAATCTGGCTCTGTGGACAGGAAGATGGCTCCGCCTGCAGTATATTCACCTTCGACATTGCCGCGAACAAGTCGCGTCTACCGCTCGCAAAGAACGCTGTGCGAAAATCTCGAACATTGAGACACCCCGGCGTGATCAAGGTGCTCGACACGATCGAGGTACGCCACCGCGGACTACATGGTACCTGTTGATTGGGTGTCGCTGACCAAAATAACTTGGCATAGACGGAGACCAGCATCTATATCGTGACCGAACGGGTTGTCCCGCTCTCCTGGCATGTGAAGCGACGGAGTCTCAGCGAGGAGACGTGCAAATGGGGCTTGTATACTGTAGCGGTGTGTATTATGCTAACCCGAGACGAGGCCGGGAGTACTGACAGTGGCTGGGGCAACAGTCTACTCTGAAATTCATTAATGAAGACGCGGCTTCCGTCCACGGTGTCGTGCGCGCATCGTCGATCTACGCGAGTGAAAGCGGCGAGTGGAAGCTAGGCGGGTTCGATGTGCTGAGCTCCATGAATGACGAGCACGCGGTGATATATGTCAGTTGGATTGGATGAATGTCACTCATGTCAGATAGGCGGTAGCTAACGAGCGACAGACATATGGCAGTCTCGTGCCCGATGCGGCGCGGTATACGCCGCCGGAGGTCGTCAAAGGCGGCTGGGATATCATCAAGCGCCATCCGTTGAGCGCGATCGACGCCTATGGCTTGGGCATTCTGATCTTCGAAGTTTTTAACGGCAACTTTGTTGGCGGCGACCAGGTGGGCAAGACGACCAACGTCCCGCCGAGCATGCACCAGAGCTACAAGCGTCTCTGCACGGCGAATCCGAAGCTGCGCTTGAGTCCTGCGCATTTCGTCGAGCAGGGAAAGAAGCACGGGGGCTTTTTCCAGACGCCTCTCATCCGCCTGACGGATGATATTGAGAGCTTGGGTCTGAAGAATGACGCGGAGCGGGAGGAGTTCATCAAGTGCGTTTCCGATCTGCGTCGAGGTTCGAGTGTTAGTGCTAATTGACCTAGTGAGCTGGATGAGCTTTCGGAGGACTTCCCCGAGGAGTTCTTCAAGATGAAGGTGCTTCCGGAGTTGCTCAAGTCGGTTGAATTCGGTGGCGGCGGCCCCAAGGTCTTGTCGGCCATTCTAAAGATCGGATCGAAGCTTTCGCCGGACGAATATAGCTCGAAGCTAACGCCAGTCATTGTTCGCCTATTTGCGAATCCTGACCGCGCACTGCGCGTATGTCTCTTGGACAACTTGCCTTTGATGATCGACAATCTTCCGCAGAAGATTGTCAACGATAAGATCTTTCCCCAGATGGTGAGTCTGGAGCTTCTCCACATTTTGACAGGCGGTTGATTTAAGACATTCTAGACTTCTGGTTTTACGGACGTCGCCCCTGTTGTTCGTGAGCAAACTGTCAAGGCTGTCCTATCAGTTATCACCAAACTGAGCGATCGGACGATCAACGGGGAGTTGCTGAGGTTCCTGGCGCGGACGGCAAACGACGAGCAACCCGGTATCCGTACAAACACTACGATCTGTTTGGGGAAGATTGCGAAGCATTTAGGCCAGGGTGTAGGTTTACCCTCCCCTCAAATGACATCTTGCTAATAACTATATAGTCCCGATCCAAGGTGCTCATTGCGGCGTTCACTCGCTCCCTTCGAGACCCGTTTGTGCATGCCAGGTGTGCTGGTCTGCTTGCTCTGAGCGCCACACTGGACTTCTTCACCGAGGAAGATTGTGCCACTAAGATTCTACCTGCGATCTGTCCCTCGCTCCTAGATCGAGAAAAGTAAGCCACCCTGCTCTACATCCCTCGTGCAGACCTGACAGCCAGCAGATTGATGAGAGAGCAAGCAAACAAAACCCTCGATCTGTATCTCCAGCGGGTACGCAAATTCAGCAATACGATGGCTGAAACAGCCGTTCCAACGTCGGCCAGTCCGGATCCCTCCAAAGATACCGCTCGCATTGGAACCTCGAACGACAAGTCCTGGGCTGGCTGGGCCATCTCTTCCTTCACTAACAAGCTCACGACAGCCAACGGCGAGATCCAGCCCGGGTCAACGAACGGAGCCAAACCCGTCGAGGCCGAGCCAGCTCGCTCTGCCTCGGTTCCTCGCCCTGTGAAAACGTCCGCCTCTGCGCAGCTGGACGTGCCAAAGGAGACGCTGCGTCCTGCGGCGCAGCCTACGGGCCGTCGATCTCAGTCCGAACAACCTGTGCCGGTAACACAGGAGGTCGAGGACTTCGACGACGGATACGATGCCTGGGGCGCTATCGATGACGATGAGGAGACGCAACAAAAAGCGGGGGATCCGTTTGACCCCTTTAGTCCCATATCCAACACCACGGCTTCATCTACGAGTGCCGCTGCCCCTGCCCAGAAGTCGACACCTGTGCCATATGATGACGGCGGCGAGCCTGACTTTGCGGGCTGGCTAGCAGCACAGTCGAAAGCCAAGAAACCGTTACCAAAGGGCCTGAACAAGACCAACACCGCCACTGCGACTCCGGTCTCGCGCACTTCTAGCCGTAATAGCGCCACGAAGCCCAAGACCGCCGCCCCGAAGAAGATTGACACGAAACCAAAGGATGATGATGTGGATGATGGCTGGGGTGATGCATGGGACTGATTTCGTTTGGATTGGGGTTTGGAATGTACTCAGCCCGTACGACATTGATGACTGGATATCATGCACATATGGGTCGGATAGACGTCTCGTTTCGAGATCTAATTGACTAATGATTCAACCGGAATAGTCATACAATATTCGAACATACATCCTGCAACATTACTCGAGTCAATTTCGTACCTTGTCCTAAATATATCTTTAGTCCTTGCTCAGCACATCCAACATCCACCGCACGACATCCTGGGGGACAGACGCCATCGGACAATGATCGCTCCTAATACTCGTCACGTCAACATCTCTTCCGCTCTGTCGTTCAACCACGTCAATCATATGCCTCTGGCCCTTCGCTGAGAGGACTAGATCATCTTCGCAGATCAAATACGAGACCGGCACGTCATCGTACCCGGGGTGCGTCAACAACCCCATGAGACTCGCCGCCGAATGCCTCGGAAACCGCTGCATCCAAGCGATGCCTTCCTCCGGTGGAAGACTCGAAAACACGACCTTGGCCGAGGCCGCAATATCGACGGGGCCAATCCAGCCGTTTTCCTAGCAGCGTTACTAGTACCCAGCGCCCACTGGAGGATTGAAATGACCTCGCAAGCATGAAAAGCAAGGACGTACATCGGGTTTCATCTCCACCTGATTCTGCTCGTCTTGATACCTCGCGGTAAGCCCCACCGCGTTCTCTCCAAGATCTGGAACCAACGCGGTGATATACGCCAGTCGCACGACACCGCCGGGTTTTCCCTGCTGTTGACGTTCATGCTTGGACAGACCCTTGGTGCTTTGGGTGGCGGGAATACCGCCATATGAGTGGGCGAAAATGATTACGTCCTTACCTTGGTCGACGAGATCGCGGACGTGAGATGCGATGAACGCTGCGTCGTCTTCCATGCTCGGCGGGGGACATGCGCCTCCCTGTCCGCCGGTAGGACCGACGCTTGGGAGATGCAGGGCTTGGACATCGTAGCCGGCTTCTGCGACGGGATCAAGGATGCTGGAGTAGAATTCCGGGAGGGCTAGAGAGCCAGGGATGAAGAGGATGGTAGGCTTTGCCATGGTGGAGTGGATGGGAGTGGGCTGGGTGAGAGGGAGAGAGGATTGGGGTGGGCGAGGGGGGATGTTGGCGGGTTATATATATTCCATGGGATGAGGTGATGTATACGTTAGGTACCTAGAGCTTAGGTAGTTGGATAGTGTCTAGACTTGTATAGACTGGGTATAGATGTCAGCCGATGTCAGCATTTCACAAGAGATGCCGGGCACCAATCGGACGCCGTCAGCCCCGTGATCTCCGGCTCCACCGGGTTCGGGGGGTTCTTTCGATCTCCGTGGAATCTTGTCTTGCTCTTTCGAACGGTCTCCAGCATTCCTTCTCTCTGCTTCGGCAGTGCAGTGTCTTGCTTCCATTCCTCCACGTATCTCCAGCCCTTCAGCCCTGTTCATTCCTCTTCTCGTACCGCTCATCGATCGGCATCCCTCGCGCCGGCTGAGAATCCTGCTGCCTTAGTGAGCGTCAGCAGGTGCGTCCATCCGCCGCGGAAGATCCGCTCCGCATCCCATCTCTCATGCATCATCATCAATAATTGTTGATTGTCCTCCAGGTTCCCTCCCAGTTCGTACGGGTCGATTCGCCGATAAGAGCTCGCTGCCTTCCCCGTGATGGATCCTGAAGATGAGGCCCCCCCGCCGTATTCCGCCGTCGACCCTTTAGCCTCGCAGACAAACAACAACCGGAATTTACTTCGTTTGCGCGGCGGCAATAATGCCCTGAATGATACCGTCTCAAGCGATGGCTCCAGCTCGGGCCTAGAAGTCGCCATCACCTCTCCTCTCCCGCCCGCCAACTTCACCTCTGCGGCCGCTTACTTCGCCGAGCGCCCGCCGCCCGTCTTTGACGAGGAATGTCCCATTCGCGAACACCAACTCACCATCTACCCCCGGAGCCAATCCAAGGACTTCCCCCGACGCCCACGATGCTGGGGCCCGCGGACGAATCATATCACCCAGCAGGACTGGGACACCTTTCTACGATATCTGTTTCCCCCGCACTTGGGACTGGCCTCGACCTCCGCCCAACTTTCCCGGCAGATCAGGGCGCAGATCCAGCGAGACCGCAAGGATCGACCACAGGAGACCGACGAGCAGCGCCGGGTGCGCATTTCGGCCGTCATCACGGAATGGAATCGATACTTTTTTGAGCCCCGCGCCGTCTGCATCGTCTTTGTCTACGTGACTAATCAACGAAATGCGCCCCTCTCGCCTCTCTGCCCAAAATGCTATCCTTCCGCGACAAAGGTATCGCAGGACAATCGCGCCGCCGCGACACAAAGCGCCGGTCGAGGGCGCCTCGTACGCCCTGGCTTACCGCCAGTACCAGGCCAACCCATCCCCCAAGCCAACACAGCATATCCTCCGGCGCCTTATGCATACCCGACCACACCCGTGTCTCCCGCCCCGTTTGCGCCGTACGGGGCAACCCCGTATCCTAATCCCGCCGCTCCGCATTACCCTTACTACCACCCGCAGCCATCACCTTACCAACAACCGTGGGGTTGGAACGCCCAACCATGGCCTCCCCAACACCAAAATTCCAGCCCCTCCAGTAAGGGTGGGCCCCTCGGCTGGATTGCGTCACTCGCCTCGCAAGCGCAGAAATACGGTGAACGCATCTCCGAGCAAGCCGAGCATTACGGTCGACAGGTAGAGGAACAAGCGCTGGCACACGGCCGGTGGATTGAGGAACAAGCGGGATTGCAAGGCCGCAAGGTGGAGGACATGTTTGGCGGGTTTTCGAGACCGCGGGATGAGTGGCCGGCCACTCAAGCGTATTATCCCAACGGCCCGTATCCGTACGGTTATCCACCTGCAGTCCTACCTCCAGCCGAACCTCCCACTCCAGTCACCCCGTTATCCCTACCAAACCAACAATCACCGCAACAGCAACCGCAACCACAGCCACAGCGGCCGCGTCGGGCATCCACAGCATCGATCTCGTCGGACTCGTCGTTCAGCTCGATCGATTCACTGTCAACCACGTCCGAACTGAGTTCATCAGATCTGGCCACCGTGCGAGCACAGCTACTTTCCCTGGACGAGCACCACGACCGTGAACTGCACGACGCCGCCGTGGGTCTGCGTCGCCAGCTGGATGAACTGCGGGAGTCACGGCGGCAGACCCGCCTCAATGGACGCTCCCATCACTGGGGCAGCGGACGCACGGGCTGGGGTCGCTGGGAGTCGCCGCAACAGCAAGAACGCAGCCGCGAAGAGCGTCGTGCGATCAAGGAAGAGACGCGGGCGACGCGCAAAGTCTTCCGGGAAGTACTCCGACGAGCGCGGGAGGAGCAGCGCGAACGCCGACGCAAGGACCGTAGTGGTCTTAAGCGAGAGACAGCGCGGAAGGAAGACGAAGCGGAAGACGGATCTGTACCACTGGACCAGCGGCTGCAGAACCTGGAGCTGACGGGGAACCGCGAAAGTCGATCGACGGTGCAGTCCTTCCCGTCGCCGACGCGGTCGGTGTCGGAAGTCAGCACGGTCAGTAGTCCGATCAGCACGCCGAGCACGGTGTCACTGCAGAGCACTCGCAACGTGACGGCCGGGAAGCCGGGTAGCAGCAGGACTGAAGCGAGCGAGAAGAAGTCGGAGGGGACGGGGAAGTAGGGCTTCATTTCATCATGTATTGACCACGGCGATTACGAATAACGAACCACACTTGATACTCCAGTCGCTGAATCTATTATCCAATGTACATCCATTCATTAATCTAAGCCGCCTGGGCCTCATTCTTCTCAACCAGATCACCCACCCCCAGCCCCCGCCCCACCTTGACCTTGACCGTCTTCTCCTGCTCCGCCGCGCCCGTCTCCTTCTTACCCAGCGACCCAACCTCATCGCCCTCATCGGCCTCCTTCCCGTCGGCCTCGGCGCGCAGCCGGTCCTGCCGCTCAATCTCGGCCCAGTTCATCCACATATCCGTCAGGTCGAGGCGCATGGGCGTAGGCATCCTCGCCGTCGGCGTAGTACTTGCTCTCGACGTTGTCGACCTGGAAACCGAGCGTGTCACGGTACAGCCGCAGGGCGGCGGTGTTGCTGACGCGGACGTGCAGCGAGACATAGCTGGCGCGGTGGGACTCGGCCATGGCGCGTTCTACCCATTCATCACCTGTTAGCATGGTCTTCCACCGCCCCCAACCAACCTTTTTACCCGCCGCAGGCGGGGGCGGGGGCGCAGTCAAATGAAGGGGGAAAAAAAGAAAGAGAAGGAAGGAAAAAAACGTACGAGACATCCGCATCAGCCGCTCCGCAATTCCCAGTCTACGATGCGTGCGCATCACGCTCAAACTCGTGATGTGCCCGTGCTGCACGCCGTCGGTCGGCTCCTCCTCCATCTTCGCCAGCACGTACCCCACCACCTTGGGGTACTGCTCTGCCAGCGATTTGCTGCCTGCGCCGCCGCCGGGGCCGGTGGTGGACTTGGAGTAGCCGGATTTGGGGCGCACGACGGCGACGAAGCTCAGTTGCGGCCAGGTCAGGGCATGGTAGAGGTAGTATTTGAGGAAGTAGTTTTCGGGGAGGTTGGTGATGTTGCAGGTTTGGATGGAGGGGAGGAGGTCGATGTAGGAGGGGTAGGAGGAGAGGGGGACGATGTCGACCATTTTTTCTGTATAGAGTTGTGCTCTGGTTCGAGGGATTGGAATGGGAGGGAGGATTGAGTGAGATGGTGGATAGTATGTACTCCGGAGTAGAGGTCAGGTCAAAGTCGAGTGTGGTCGGAATCACAGAGTACGCTAACCGTTTTGGGTAACTATACCAGCCCTAACACTAGAGTATACACAATATCTTTCCAACAATGCAAGCTATATACTAAATAGTTACTCGGTCATCGCTCGTAATATGTTCACAGGTATCTATTAGATTATGTTCGCCATCCATTGTACCACCCCCAGCACCAGCAGTGTCGCCGCCAGACCCGGCGGGCTCACACTCATCGCCCCGGATGCAATCCCGCAGCACTGCTGGTTGTAGGTGACGTTGTTCATCTGCGCGGCCACCTCGAACACGGAGCCGTTGAAGCTCCCGTAGTTGTAGTAGTCCACGAGGAGGAAATTGGGCGGACGGTTCCATTTCGCTGCGATTGTTAGTCTTCCCGTCTCACCTTCTGCAGATGCTAAACTTACTGGTACAGTTGTCGGCCATCCACCCCAGACTTCCGTACCCCTCTACAGCGTTGGTCTGGTTCAGGAGCGCCGTGTTGGGAATCAGGAGGTTGATGCCGGCCAGGTCGACGTCCAGGTTGAGGTTGTGGTTGGCCATGTACATGCGATTGTGCGCGTCCTGCGCGCTCAGCCCGGGCGGCCGTTGCACGGTGCAGGGGAAGTTGGTGTCGGTGGGCGAAAAAGGCGTCTCCCACATCTGGGAGAACTCGTCCATCAGCCACGGATAGGCGGTCTGGTTGGCCTGGTAGTCCATAAAGACGACGGCGCGCTTGCCGGACAAGATCATGCTGGACAGGGTGGGCCAATCGCCCAGCGCCATGGGGATCTTGGGCGGCGTGTACACGTAGTCGATCAGACCGGAGCTCTCGATGATCGAAGAGAAGTTTCCGGGCGCCACGTAGTCGTAATTACCAATCAGAATGGTCACTACGTCGTATGGATGGGTGCGCAGCCACTTGGTGACGGTGACGAAATAGTCCTCCAGGGGCCCAACATTCAGCAGTTCACAGGAGGTGTGGCAGAGATAGATGGTGTTGTTGGTGTAATGCGTCTGAAATTGCACTAGTCACAATGGCATTGTTAGTCGGCAGATTCGGGGCGAGCGGTAAGATATCACCTACGCATGCGAATTCCATCGTTCAACTGATCCTCCACCTTCAACGCCTGGTTGGCCGCCACGCTGCCCGGCTGGACGAAGGGACTGTTGTGGGCGGCCACCATGGTGATGTTGGAGTATTTCCGGGCGCAGAACTCCGGGTAGTTGTTACAAGGCTGGGTGTTGACCGGGGGAGAGGAGGTCGAGGTGGCCGTAGATGTCGCATTGGAGGTACTGTTGTTGGACAATCTTGTATGGTTACCGCTCAGGAGGGTGAGGGAGGAGGTAGACGTAGCGGTTGCATTCTGCGACGCCGACTCGGTGACCAGGGCCGTATCTGTGGTGGCCGAACCAGTGACCATACCGCCATGGTTGGCGGTGAGAGTGCGGGTAGACGTGTAGGAGATGTAGTTGCCTGTGGGAGTTTCGACATCACTGAGAGAGGTGACGGTGCCGTCCAGCGTGAGTAGCGAGCGGAGTTGACCGGTGGTTTTGGTGGTCTCATCGGCGGCCCATGTGGACAGAATCAGCCCGGAGAGGGCCAGAAGATGGAGGCGCATTATGATGCCATGCAAGGATGGAGGTACTCCGGAGTAGAAGAGAGGGACAGCGGAAGAACACAGAGGAAGAAGAGATGAAGTTGATAAGAATAGCCTGTGAGACACCAAGAGTGGAAGTGGAGCCCGAAATTTCAGGCAGCCCCATCGGGCACGACGTCATTGGGCAGGGGGCCACGAAGATCCGCCGATCGTGGCGGGACTAGTGGCTGACTAACGGGCGTCTAGGCTGCCACGCGTTATCACTTAATCCAACCTCTGCGGAGACTATAGACCTGCTATTGTTTACAATATAGTATAGGTAGTATAGTAGAATAGAAACACGTAGAAAGGCTACAATAATTATAGTAAATTCTCTTCTATTTTCTATTTATATGGCTTACTACGTATACTCCTATCAGTCTCACCATCAGTATTATTCTTCTGGCCCCACTACAAACTCTGACGCCACCCTGACACCATCCAGATTATCATCCCCGTTCTGGCCGCCGATCATCCTCCGTCTTTTTGGTCCCTGTTTCTCTCTCTCTCTCCCTCTCTTTTTCTCCTGCTCTCTTTTCTATCTTCTCTATATTCCTCTCTCCTGACTCTTCCAACCCCCCAATTTATACGTCCCCTTCCCTCCTTTCATGACGTTGACCGTCATCCCCTCCCCTCCCCTGTACATATACCTGATTCCGTCGTTCCCTCCGGCGTCTCCGGCATACATACACACATACACACATACCTACTCCCACCGTCTGGAGCCACAATACCCACCCATATCACATAAAATCCCAGCACATACAAAGACAGGCCAATGGCCGCCAAACTCCCCTCGTTTCGTCGGAACAATGCCTCTCGCACCACCCGTCGGTCGAAATCTACCGTCCTCTCCCACCGACTCCTCCGCACCCTCCTCTATCTAATCGCCTGGATCTTCCTCCTGCTCGTCTGCATCGGCAATCTCTCCAACAAGCCCGTCCTCCGCGAAACCTACTTCCTCAAAATCGATCTCTCCAACATCATTCCCCTCTCCGTCCCCAATGCCGTCCTCATCAACAGTATCGCCCGCTCCATCGGGCTCCACGACTTCTACCAGGTCGGTCTGTGGAACTTCTGCGAGGGCTACAACGACCAGGGCATCACCCACTGCTCCAAACACAAGACGCTTTACTGGTTCAATCCCGTCGAGATTATCCTCAGCGAGCTTCTCTCCGGCGCAACCAGTACGTCCCTGTCTCCCTCCCCCAAGACCCTTTCCTATCCGAAAATATGCTAATGATTGCAGTCGCCCTCCCCGCCGACATCACCGACGCCCTCAAAATCGCCCGTCTCGCCTCTCACTGGATGTTCGGCCTCTTCCTCGCCGCCACCGTCCTCACCTTCGTCATGATCTTCCTGTCCCCGCTAGCCGTCTCCTCGCGCCCGCCGCAGACCATCTCGTCTGATCCCGCCGAGAACGACCGCAACCGTCCGCATCGTCGCCGCACCTTCGTGCTACTTCGCTCTGTCCCCTTCCTCGTCCTCACCTTCTTCACCGCCCTGTTCACCATCGTCGCCTCCGTCGTCGCCACCGTCATGTTCACCATCTTCAGAAACGTCTTCACCTCTGACGACTATGACCTCAACATCAAGGCGGACCTGGGCCCCCGCATGATGGCCTTCATGTGGATCGCCTCCGCGTGCAACCTCATCGCCTTTATCATTCAGTTCGGCTCGTGCTGTGCCTCCTGCTGCGGCGGGCGTAAGGCCCGGAAGCAGTTGCGCTCGACCGTGTCCGAGCAGTCGAACGGGTCCTCGTCTGGATCCGCTGATATGCGGGAAAAGGATGGTCAGCCGGTTTAACTTGGCTCGCCCGTTTTGCCGCGCATTTCCCTTGGACAAATCGATTGGATAGATAAGCATGCAAAGGACTACTGTTACATAGCGAGCTGGATATATACGGATTATAGATTATAGACAGTATTGGGATTTGACACGATTTTTACGAGTTAGCCATGATTCAATGCATTGATGTTGAACTGTAACATAAGTTATCGTTGTGATCACTGTATCCCGGTACAGACCCCCAACAGCCGTCGCTATGCAATAAAACTAAAACAAATGGGTATCAATTACTCCTAGCAAGTTCGGCTTCCATCGCTCGAACCAATTCTTCTTCCGTACTGGACGGCGGATGACTCTGGCTGCGCTCGGCTGTATTCGGTGTACCCCGATGTGCTGGACTTTGAGGTGCCGAGACCACCTGCGCACCCGTCTCAGGTTGTCCAGTGCTCTGCAGCCAACCGTATTGTTTGTTGCGGAGAGACTGGATCATTTCAGCCCCACGTGGATTGGATGGGGGTGGTGCAGGGGTATCGTCGCCCTCGTCGGTCAAGTCAATCATAATCGGTGCTGGCGGTGGAGGAGAGGGTCCTGGCGGTCGAGGGGCTGGGGTTGTCACAGACGGCTGGTTCACAGACCCCCGGTCACTTCTGTTTGGGCCATTGAGAGGTGCAGCTTGGACCGGACCCACCGAGGCTGGTAGGGGCATGTGGCCTCCACCTGCTGGGGGCTTGTATCCCCGAGGAACGGGCGCGACCGCCGGCATCTGGCGCTGGACGTGAATTTCGTACAGGAGATTGTTGTAGACAATGCTGAGGTCGTTTAGTCGCGTGCGCCACTCTGCTGCCTCGGTCTTGTATTCCTCCACCTTGTTTTGGAGTTGGGACGACGCTCGTCGCAGTCGTGTATTCTCTTCGCGCAGAAGCTGTTCCTTCGACTTGCCAGTGGACGGGTCGCGCGTGGACCACTGATTCCACGCCGTGCGGTACTTGTTCCGCTCGTATGTGAGCTGTTGCACTCGATCCTTCAAACCGGAAATGCGGTGGTGAACGTCTCTGTCCACAGCCTCAATACACCGTACATGAATCCCGGGAGCCGACGGAAAGTAACCCAAAGGGCCTCCACAGGTGGGGTAGGGCGAAGTATACTGCGGCTTCGGACACACTCGCAAAGTTTCTGATGCCGTATTTGATAGCATATCGGAAGAGTTCAAACCGAATCGTTCTTTTGTGAGTTTGCTGACGGGAGAGGTATTCGAAGGTGCTTCATGGCCCGTTGTATGCTCCATCTGAGAGATGCTGTCGACTGCATCGAAGCGTTTGCTCCACAGGTCTGAACTGGCCTCAAAGGAAAGCTCGGGGGGCTCTGGAAGCTCAGCCGGAGGCACGGGACTCTCGTGCAAATCCGGAGGTATTTGGAAATTAGGATCCTCGAACAATGCATCCAGCGAGTCGAAAAGCGAGTTTGGTGTATGTACATTCTCCGAAGCAGGCGGCGTATGAGGGGCAGAGTCGGCTTGCTCAGTCCGGAGCAAAGAATCGGGAGAGGACAGCGACGGCGTGTCTTCCGGAGACGTGCTGGCCGAACCCTGGAAATAATCCAAAACACGTTTCTTCTCGGGTGGATTCCAAAAGTCCAGTTCATTTGGAAATGCTTCATCGCCAGTGCGCTTCCGGGGTTCTAAGGACGCCTCCAATTCCCGCAACGTCTCGGAATCAAATCCCTCGAAGATCCCATCGTCGATGACGCCGACTGAGCAAATATCCGGCGCGGAGAGGACATCCAGACTGTAGTTTCCCGTTGCATCTTCCACGTGACCGAAATCGTAGTTATGGTTTAAGTTGTCGGTTTCTGCCGTGTCGTGGGATGACCCGCTATTCTGATCAAACGATCCCAGCGCAGTCTGATTTTGGTTGGACGACTTTCCATTCCCGATGGACGGTTTCTCATCTCGGGAGGGTTCCTGAGTAGCATTCGTATGCTGCTGCTGCGATCCAGGGGGAGGTGTAAGCCCCAGATCATTTTCATGCAGTGGAGGTATTGATGGGAAAGACGGGAGATCCTCAGAGGCGAGATGCTCTTGAGGACCGGGAGGGCAGGTCTGGAGAGAGGTAGAATTACCTTCAACCACACTTCCATCCATGATTCCAGTTTTCACTAGGTGGCAAGGGCGTGTCGACGCGTCATGTGAATGATAACTCGATACTGCGGAAACAAAGGCACGTTTGGCTTTTGGTTCGAGAACGACGGGAGTCTTATTCGAGTTCCGACAGCGATATGGTGAATAAACTGGTCCTGATACCTAGTACCTTTGGATAACCACTTCAGTCGTGTCCGAGGTCAAAGAAGTGGACAACAGCGGCTGTCGAGACCCTTGTATTGATTTTTAAAATCAAATGATCAAAAGGATAATATCACCAGATCCATTTCGACCTGTTATCCGACGAAACGCCGTATGATCGAAGGATTGCCACTGGAGAGTGAGAATAGGAAGTCTCAGTTCGCTCTCCAAAACAAAAAAGAAGTGGTTGCCGCCTTTCTCACCGCCTGCAACACCGCTCACGTGGGGGCCGCCCTGCGGAGTAGGGAAAGTCCGGCAGAGAGAGTAGCAACAGCATCAACTGAACCACCGTCATCTCTTCCCTCTGTCGTCGTCCCTTGGTCTACTTGATGATATCGCCCACCTTGCCACAATGAGTGTTATTCTATGTACGGGTAAGTTATTGCCAGCTGTATACTCTGGAGTTTTATATACTTGGTTTTACTAAATGTCTCTGGTATACAGCGGGATATGATCACACAATTCGGTAAGCCTTTCTCCGTACTCTCTACAGGCCTCTGTGCTAACGCTGCGGATAGCTTCTGGGAAGCCTTGTCGGGGATCTGTTCGCGAACCATTCAGCATCCCGACTCTCAGGTAAACCGGTTATGTATCACCCCGGATAAGCGTTATCTTGCAGCTGCGGGCCACAACAATGTCAAATTATACGACATTAAATCTACCAACCCTAACCCGGTCATGACTTTTGATGGCCACACAAATAACATCACCGGAGTCGCCTTTCACTGCGAAGGGAAATGGATGGTTACGAGCTCCGAAGATGGTACCGTGAAGGTCTGGGACACTCGGACAGGCAGCCTACAGCGTAACTACGCGCATAAAGCCCCAGTCAATGATGTCGTAATTCATCCGAACCAGGGTGAACTAATTAGTGGTGACCGCGCCGGCATTGTTCGGGTCTGGGACCTGGGTGAGAGTGTCTGTACGCACCAACTGATCCCTGAAGATGATGTCGCTGTGCAAAGCGTTAGTGTTGCGAGCGATGGATCTCTGCTGTGCGCAGGCAATAAGAAGGTACATCACCCCTGGCTAATTTTTATCTTTTTCCTTAACTAATATAACCAAGGGCAACGTTTACATCTGGCGAATGATTCAAGACGCCGAGCTGACGCGCATTGTCCCGATCTGCACCTTCCAAGCTCATAAAGACTATCTCACCCGTATCCTTCTCTCCCCCGATGTCAAGCACCTGGCCACTTGTTCAGCCGATCACACCGCCAAAGTCTGGAACCTCGATCTCGACTACCCCCCGGCTAAGATGGCTGTCGCCGCCGCAGCCAAGGCGAGAGCAAAGAGCGTCACCTCGCAGACCTCGCCCGATCCAAGCAAGGATTCTCCGTCGTCCCCGGGCACAATGGCATCAGATAGCCAGAACGACACTCCTGGAAGCGATAAGGGGAGAGCCGATTTCATTAATCCTTTCAGCTTCATTGATGGGACCCCTCCCGTTAACAATGAGCCACAGCAGACCTTCCCCGTGCAACCCGACGGTCCCCCCATTGATCCAAACACCGCGACCCTTTTCCTCGAAACTACCCTCGCGAACCACCAGCGCTGGGTCTGGGACTGCGCCTTTTCTGCCGACTCCGCGTATCTTGTCACCGTCTCGAGCGACCACTACGCGCGACTCTGGGAGCTGGCGTCCGGCCAGGTCATTCGACAGTACAGCGGCCATCACCGCGGGGCGGTATGTGTGGCGTTGAACGATTATTCGGAACCGCGGTAGAGTTGTTGTTGAACTAGTTTGGTGCTCGGATTATCGTATCCAGATTCTCTTCATTTCTACATGGTTAGCATGGCGCCTGGTTGGTTGTTGTTTCATTGGAGTTCGGGTGCTTGACTGTGTTCCTTTTGTCTAATCCTTTCATGTCTGCAATATAATCCCACGTTACGCGAGGTTCTTCATTCACGAATCTACATTTAAACCATCGTCAGGCAATTTAGATCATACGCGTCCACACTACAACGCAACTCCACTTGAAGATGCATTGAGAGGCTAGAAACAATGGTATAAAGCTCTTCGTTGAAACAACATACCGGAATAAATAGGACAAAAGCCAACTGGTTCATAGCACCTTGCTCCGAAAGCGAAGACGACAAAATAGGGAACTAAGATCAGATCAAACAGATGGGTCTCAACATACAAAAGAACAGAAGAAATGATTTACTGGCAAGAAAAGGCGAAAGCACAAAAAAAGGATTCAACGCTCGCTCATCTCCGTTTCTCGTTCGTTTTCTTTTCCTTTTCTCTCTGCTGCCATCAATTCAAAGCAAACCACGTCACACTCACAACGACATCCAGACCCCGCTGGTCCGCCTCGGGGTACTTGAAGGTCCACATGCCGTCGCGCTTGACGTCCCAGAACGCACCCGACGCCGAGTGCATGCCGCGCTTGCCGACGTTGGCGGCGGCGCCGTCCGCCGCGGCGGACTGGTCGATCAGGCCTTGCTGGACGATGGTGCTGTTGACGGTGAAGCGGTAGGGAGGGGAGGCGGACGAGTCGGCCGGCGCGGTGGCGGTGATGAGGGCTTTGAGGATGGTGTTCTGTCGATTCGTGGGTGATTAGTCCGTGATCGTTCCGAGAGCCGAGCTGCGAGTACATACAATGATTTGGGAGTTCCATTCTCCGACCTTGGCGTGTTCGTAGCCCTTGACGTCCTTGAGAGCAGACTCGCAGGCCTATATCGATAGGTTAGTGCTCTGCGCGTCGGGTCGATTGGGATGGGTCAGGTGTGCGGCGAGGAATGACCCCGTGGTAGCTTGACGGGATCAGCGGGGACGGTACGAACCTCCGTGGCGATCTTGGTCAGGTCCGCGATGGGGACGGGCTGTATCGAAACGAGGGAGGCGTTAGCAACGAGATTCAACGGGCGTCAGTCAACGGGGGCCAGGTATGAACCACGCGGAATGCGGATTATGACGTCGCGTCGAGGGGTTGCACGTACCGACGTGGGAGCAGCGTCAACAGCCATTGTAGGTTCCGGAATGGTATATATAGCGAATAGATTGGTTATCCAGGTTCTATGGCGTGTGTATTAGCCGGGTTCGCGGGCTGATTGTGGTTTTGTCGGTGGTGATGAGACGGCGGGTGGTCATTCAAGCAGCGGTTGTGGGGGGAAGACAAGGGAATGCGGCTCCGACGTCGGGGAGCCGAGAAACCGGGAGCGGAATCTGTACGGGAGTAGTGGGGGAGGGGGGCGAATGGGTACCTGTATTGTGGGAGCAGGAATGCAGGGGTCGATCGGACTAAAGGGGTTCAGGGAAGAGAGATCTGGAAGAGAGGAATTGAGACAAGCGTCGATGTTTGGGTGTTGCGGAGTGGCATCATTTGCTGGCCGCGTGTGGCGCAGGCCGCGCGGGATGAGTAGCTTCTTACCACATAGGGTCTAGCGTTGTTTGTCTGCTCTGCAGCGCCACATTTGTCGGGCGTATGTTGTTCCGCTTCAGCCTCAGACAAGACAACTTCGTCCTGAAGGGATTGACATGGCTTACTTCAAGAACGTGCCGAGATGTCATATTGGACAACAGCTGGGTCTTACAGATCTTCATCAGTCAAGGCTATCCGGGACGAGTCGAGCGCGATTCCGGCAGAAGATTATATTGCATCCGCCCACGCTGAACAAGCAGAATTCCACGAGGTTTATACTTGAATGGGAAGGACATAGACTAGGTTTCGGGATTGGTGAATGATACGACGCGAAGCCAGGCGTTACATCGACGAAGTCTGAGAATATGTATCTTGCAATCTTGGATTCTGCCTACCAGTACTCGCAACATTGCACAATTGTATACTTCTGCTCGATGACGGCCGCGATTGGTTTGGTCGGATAAATGTCCAGAATAGGTTAGAGGCTGTCGCCACCACCCAATCCATTCGATATCACCAATGATCCTCTACTCTTCCTCCTTGAATCCCATGCTAGGCCCTATCTCGCACTCGAAAACATGATTACGTGAAGCCAACATTCTCTATGGCCTTAGCTTCGCCAGAAAGTCAGTCTTCAACGGGGAAGACGCGACAGTCTCCATCCTTCCAGAGAAGACGAGACGGCTGCACCGAGTGTCGGAGGAAAAAGGTGAAAGTGAGACTGGCGTCTAAAATACTACATAGAAACGTGCTTATGTCATTATAGTGTGACCTGGGACGGCCGGCATGTTCTCGCTGCAAGCGATACCCGAGGGGATGCATCTATAACTTGAGCGTTGTTCAGCAAGGCCCAATCTGTCCAAATGACCAGGGACCTTCTATAGGCCATGGAAGCAAGGAAGTCGCATTATACGTCCGACGGTCAAATACACCGGATTGGGAAATACTTTCATATCAGCCTACTCTCAAGTTATCTCCTTTCTTAACGTCAGAGGAGTCTCGGTTCTTCATGCATGTCTTCAGCACCGAGACAGCCCCAAGGTTATTCCCTGCGGCGCCAGACCTCTTTCTCCAGAGGATGATCAGTGCATCACTAGAGACGCCACATCTTCTATATGCACTCTTGGCTGCAGCATGTAGCCATCATGGCCGCCTCGTCCAAGACCCAACTCGAAATTCTGAACTCGCATGCCTAAAGTTCACAAACAAGGCGATCTCAGATCTCCGCTCAGTGATATCTAACTCACAAGGTACTCTCGATTCAGAGACTGTCACTGCGGCAATGGCCCTCTGTACAAACGATGTCTGCAACGGCAACATGCACATATGGAGGACTCACCTTCGTGGGACGATGCAGCTCCTTACCTGTCTGCTGGGCAGTGAAAATGCATCTGGAGCCGAGGGATCTTACGTAAATTGTCTGGCAAAATGGTTCATGACAATGGATGTGTTGGCTGGTTTGTCAGGGCTGCAAGCAGGCTGTGTCCACGACGCTCAGACCATGCCACTGAGTATGGTCGGCACTGACACGAGGGATGTGGACGATATTTGTGGTTATTCATTGGATCTGATACCGATTCTCGCTCGTCTATCAGACTTGATTTTGCAACGCCATACAGACGCGAGTCTCGGGAATGAAGTACCTCGAGATATCGATCGGGACGCTCAGATCCTGGAAACAGAGCTTTACTCTCTCGTTGGCCGCACTGTATCCGACAATGTGAGAAGCTCGCGAGGTGAACTCGCCACTGAGCTACAAGAGACCCACCACGCCTTTGTCTATTCAGCGTTGTTGCATCTTCACCGCCGAGTTCAGATGCTGCCTAAAAACAGCACAAAAGTTTTGGCAGATATTGAGAACATCCTTGATGCCGTAGCACACATTCGGCCGCTATCACCAGCAAATATCCTTATTTTATGGCCGATATTCAGCGCGGGGTGTGAGACAGAGGATCCAAATCAACGAAGCTTTGTACAAGATCGCATGAACAATATGCAGGGTTTTGGAATGGGAAATTTTACCAGGGCCAAGCGTTTGCTAAGCACGTTCTGGGCCTCTGGCACTTCATTGCCGTGGGACATGTACTTTGCGCGGCTTGGACTGGAACTGGTTTTATTCTAGACAGCTCATACAATTTTCGTGTAATGCACGAAGTCTGGCATGCCTGTTCCAGATGAGACAATATATGTTACAAAGAGGAGGCTTATACAAACAACCGACATAGCAGGAAGACCTCTTTCTTTGTCGTAGGCCAATTCCATGGTCTCAGCAGGATATTACGTTAGTCCGTCACTACCACTACCGCTTAGGCGGCATCTGATGCTGAACGTCTTGTTCTTACGCATCTTTTCCGCCACGGGACGACTTCGGGAACCGGATCAGATTGCATCGGATATGGGGTGTTCGCAGGACTATGAACAATAACATGATAGATGGACATGGAATGCTACTTCCTAACAGCTACAACAAACAATCTCGGAAACCGTAGCAAAACACGGCCATCTACAGACCGGGGATACGCACCCTCTAAGCGCTTCAAGTACTCCGCGATGAACGCCTTCTTCTCCGCCGGACCCAGAGGGTCAACATACGGCCGAAGTCCAGTCCCCTTGAGCCACTCGACAATCGCCTCATGATTCTCCAGAGAATGGTAGTAGTGCGTGTGGAATATGCTCACCGTCGCACACAGCGGTATAAGCTCGTCGTAGATCTCCTGCGGCGACTGGATACCATCTCTGTGGACATGCGTCAGCGTCTCCGCCCACGGCCCGCGCGCCGCAACATCTCTCATGAGAACATGCGACGGCTCCATCAAGTTATCCGGCACCTGGAACGCAAACACGCCGCCTGGCGACTGCGTCCGCAGCAAGCGCTTGACAACCTCGATGCGCTCATCTCTGCGGAGCCACTGCAGCACCGCGTTGGAAAAGAACAGATCCGTCGGCGACGACGGTGTGTACGACCGCAAGTCTGCGACGCGGAAGTCGATCTCCGGCAGGGTCGACTTGGCCTTTTGGATCATGTCGGGCGAGGAGTCCAGCCCCACGATGTGGGCGCCCGGGTACCGGGCTGCGAGCACGGCGGTCGAGTTTCCCGGTCCGCAGCCCAGGTCGACGATTGTCTTGGGGGCTTCGAGCGGGACGCGAGCGAGCAGTTCGCGGGCGGGCAGCGTTCTTTCATCTGCGAATTTGAGGTATTGCGATGCGCTCCAGTCTTTGGTTGTTGTGGGCTTTGCTGTGGACATTGTGCGGGGAGTTGTGAGGGTCTTGAAGGAGAGGTTCTTCCAGATCAGCCGGGCAGAAAGTGGTTGAGGAGGAGTTAGCATTTCAGTGATTGAGATGTAGCTGAGGATGTGTTGGTTTGATGACACGAATTGCATCTGAATAAATACCGGATGACCCAAGGGGTTGGTGTTGTGATCGCGGGAGTGATCTATTTGTTACTTCACCGAACATCGGAGTCTTGACTCATTCTATGCGAAGAGAAGAGTTGATTATGCTAATTAATGCCATAATTTCCAACATATGACTTGTCATGTTCTACCAATCCGTTCTACGGGTTAGTTGGTATCTCGTACCTCTTGCTCACGGAGGCGACTAGTTGTGAAACTGCCGATATTCGGAGGATTCCCTTCGCTTTCATAGACCATAGGATTTGATCGAACAGGTTCAGGAATAATACGTACGATATTGTATGTGCTAAGTCTCGACACTGAGATACTCTAGATGTAGTGCTACAGCCTACAACCTAGCCTTTGGTCGAGCCCTCCCCAACGAGCAAATACCTGTAACACGCTTCTTGAGCTCAGTCCTCAAAATCTTCATAGTTGCATTCCAGGGCAACTCGCTCACTTCCCACACGCCACACCAGCGGATTTCGATTAAGATACGCATCCAGCTCAACCGGACTCGCCTGGAACCTTTCGTACTTGATAAGCTCCTTCGTGCGGCTGACAACAGCGAGGAACGCATTCTCGTCAATTGTGCACACATCCCCCGTGTTGTACCATCCAGGCAGCGGAAACGACTTGGCTTTGACCGCGTCACTATCAGCGACGCAGACATACCCGGACGCAACATTCGGCCCGCTGATCCACAGCTCGCCCGGTCCGCCCTCGGGCGTGTCCTCCGCCGTCCCCTGGACTGTCAGCGCACATCTAATACCAGGTAGAAGAGGTCCAACTGTGCCCGTCGACACGTCCATGCCCTTCTTCTGGAAGGCGACGATGGCGCTGCTTCGGTCATGTTACCGCGGCACGGGCCGGTGCAATGAGAACAAATTCAACGAGCTGTACATAGCCGAAGGATGTTGTGCAAGGCACAGATGCAGTTGGCACGAAGCTGGTTAGTACAGGAGCGGGGAAGTAAAGGCATCTAGCTGTTGCCTCGGTGTTGTACGACAACATCCGGGTTAATCTGCACACGCATCTTTCGGTCTATTAGTGATTGTCAGGATTGAATTGCCGTCTTGATTCAGCCAGTCGTAGCAGACTACCCTACCTTTAATTCCCAACCCAAAAGGTGGGAGAATGTCGATTTATCAAAGGATGCTGGTCATAAGCAGCCAGTCATCAAGACCAAAGGTGCTGTATTTCCAGTCGATCTTTATAAAAACCATGTAAAGAACAGGCAAGAAAGGATACATGGAGAGGATATCTTTAAAACACTGGCCACTACATCTGATGAGAAACTTCGTGTAATCCTGGGCAAGAGCTTCGCCGGTATTGAGACTGATAATGAGCCAGCAACTTGTAAGCCTTCAATGGGTCCGCGAAGATTTCTCTATTGGACAATGCGCTCTATCGCTATCAACATTGTGAGTGCGTAATCCCAAGCGACTTGCATGACTGGAAGAAGAACCTGTCAACTACTTCATCCATTTGTCGCCCGTTGCCGAGCTCGCTTCGACAGATCTATGAGCATATCAAGGAAGGCCTGGCATATGAACACCGGCGGCAAATTCCCTAAATCCCGAAACCTGTAGCTCAGACGAGTGAAAAGATCTTTCGCATCCTCCAGTAGTTTAAGGTCGTCGTTGTAAGTCTCTGCCGTGGGAACTTGGATGAGTTTCCAGAAGAGAGAGAGAACAGAGCTTAGGAGAAATTGAACTTGAATCCTATCATACACGCAATTAGGTGTCAAATTAGCCTTTCAGTCTGGATGATGGAGCACGGTAGACTAACCAGAAGTTCGGTGGTTGGATCAGGTCTTCTGTGCGGATATAGTGAAGGAGCATGAATCGGGAGGCATGATAATATAATTCCACACTAGAAGCAAGAGGGTTCCTGTAACATGATCTTGACATGCTACAGGTAATACCAGCTTCGTGAATCATCCCAAAGCAATGGTAGTAATCAAAGTGTATCATCATGCCGCGAACACTGAGATTGTGGAATTTGCAACCTGCAGGATCGCCAGCCACCGGGTCTGGTCGAAAAGGAGCAGGGAAACTAGTCTTCAAATCATTAAGCTCTTGGTCTAATTGACGGATGTGTTCAAGTCGTCGGGCCTCAGGCTGCGCCAGCGCAGATTCCGAGTAAAGCAGATGATAGATCTTCGACTTTAACATCGCCAGACGAAGATCAGATGGATAGAGAAGTATCCGGGGCGACAACTCCCCCGGAAGAAACTGGATGTCGGATGACGAGGGCACATATCTTGATGGAAGCTGGAGGTCACAGTCTGCGTCATTCATGATGGGTGGTTGACAAGTCCGAATGGATGTTTCCTTGTCCATTCCATAAAACGTCCAAAATAGGGCCCGTAGGTGCTCATGGTTCTGTTGATGATTTGATGGGATACATTTATGGCCCTCGAAGTTGTATAAGATTCTTGCCGCCGCTGCAAGTAACATCTGGGCACTCCGAGGTTGGCCAGTCGGTGCGATGTACAGCGCCTGTATGAGTTAGTATGCACTAAACAGCGCTTAACAACCGTCAAATACATACCAGTAAGAGAAGAGCCTCCAGCGTTCTCAGGTTATCAGCCTGCATTATGATTTGAGGGAGTAAGTTGAGCGACGCCTGGATATAGGCGTCTGGCTCGGCGTGTTTAAACATAGGCTGGTTGCCGTGCATCTTGGTTATAAACGCCGTGAGAGAAAATAGACAAGCCGCATTAACAGTGCGAGTTCTCGCGTCTGTGGAAGCTGAGACATATTCATCGAATATGACTGGAAGGGTTGCTGGCTCGATGACAGGAAATATGGAATATAGGTGTTCCTCGGAATAATATCGGATGCAGCGCTGGATCAATTCGTTTTCTGGCCATTTCGGAGCGACGGCTTTCGGGTATGTGGCGGGATATTGCGATTTATACAATTGGGACACTCGAGTGATGAAACCGTCGAAATCCAAAGGGACCCCCGTCTGGCGGTATACTGTAGCCAGGAAAACTTCAGCCTGAGGCGACGAAGTGAACAGAGGGCCCGAGCATGCTAAATGCCACCGGAAACGGTCCACTGCGACGTCGAATTCCGAGGTGTCAGGAATAGACGGCAGAGACAGACAGACGCAAGGGGACGGCGAGTGGCATGTTGGATGTGGACCAGCTGTCGGAGGCTGCGCCACGGAGGGCCGGAATTCCCGATCCCGACTGTCAATCAATCCTTCCAATTCTTGAATGCGGGCCTTGGCCTCAGAAAGCTGCCTAGAATACGATTAGCACATGGACTGTCACATATAGGCCTCATCGGAGGAGCGCTGTTCATACTCTCTCAGGCTCTTGTGTTGAGGCGCCGGTCTAGCGGTAAACGTGCAAGTGACGCCAGCGAAATAACATGTCTCACATGCTGGTTTCTCTCCATCGCAGCGTATCTATAGTAGAATCCACGCGGATGATTATTAGCGCACTACTAGCGCCGGCTGAACAGGGCCAAGTGGGCCAACAGTAGCCTACCTTCTTATGGCGACATAAATCGCAAGCGACGCGGTGCCTTCCGCCCCGCGGGTTTCGGGTCAGATCTGCCATGGTTGAGGAATGGGGCCTGGATGGCCGCCCTGCATTGGGGATTGTCACCTCTGCAGTATCCCTGCAGTAGGCTTCGTCCAGAGATCCACGACGGCCAATGGTAGGGTGGAAGTGCAGGACGCCACGAGATGCTGTAGAACATTGAAATCATCATCAAAGCTTGCGTCAAACTTCTCGGCCGTCAGAAATCCCGATGACTCAGCGGATCCCGCCTCACCATTGGCCACCCTCATCCTCTCTATCTATACTCTATCTGTTAGTAGTATATTGTAGCTGACAGCACTCATCCTTTGATGGAGTATGTTTTGCTCAGTGATGACGTCCGAGACGGTATATCTGCCTGGATGACCATCGGCATCGACGGCAAGTGCAATGATATCCTCACGCCTCATAGCTACTGGACTGAAAAAGGGCCCGAGTGGAATGACGGCGACTAAAGGACATGGACTCCTATGGGACTGTTGGGTCTAGTGACTCCAGTATTTCCATAGATATCAAGTCCATGTGGGACTTACATAAATAACCGTTGTCGATTGTCTTTCAGTCTAGCGTGAATAATCCATAAATATAATATTGTAGCATCGCTCAAGCATAGTGAAACCACACATTATGAAGACTGGTCAATTGCCTCCAGTGATATCTGATCATCCACCTTTCAGAGTGTTCAAAAAGCAATCTTTAAGATCATAGAGCATTTTCAAAGTCCGCCCCCGGTTCTTTAAACCGCTTTCGCAGTACCACTCACGCCTGAAGAGTAGCTGCTCTAGTTCAAACCAGACTTCCCCCCAGTTGACCGTGACACCCTTTTGACTGAGATCATCCAGCTCGAATAACAGATTTACAGGACATCGCGATCTCCAGTAGCTGCCAGGCAGCTTCCACTGAAAGGCCTCCAGCATGTTACGTATATCATCAGGAGCCGCTTTACTGTTAGGCTGGGTCTCAAAAATCACATCCACCATGTATTCCACAACTTCCAACGGGACGTTGGCAAAAATTGAGCCATATCTTCGTTGGGGCTGGGCGTCTGCGTCGCTGTCACTGGACTGGGTCGCTCGTGCGATCAATGCTTCAATGCCCTGGATATGGACTGGGTTTCCTGAACTGTGGACCTTTGGAAGCCAGCGCAGTGGGGGGTCGCGAATGCGATGTCTCCTGAGCCAGTATTGATCACCTTCATAACAAGGGCTTTCCTCAGGCTCATGTACAAGGTCGATGCCCCAGATATCTGAGCGTGTACTCCAGAAATTGTGCAGCGCCTCTATGAACACCCACAGGTGCTCTTTGACAACATCGTGTCCGATCACGCGGTCCATGAGCATCCAGCAGTGGACATGCACCGGATAGCCGATTCGTCTACCCATTTTCCTATTCAGGTCGGGCTCGAACATAGTGGCCATACAGAAACTTATGCTCGCTTTGTTGCTCCCGAGTGCAGTTCCAAGGATGCGAGCTGTCTGAGGATCGGGCGGAATGTAGCGAAAAGGTCTGAACGCGAAAGCTCTGAACGCGGCAGGTCTTCCGTAAATACTATCATTCGAGCATATTCCGGATATGGACTGACGGTCTTTTCTGGGATCATCGAGAACTAACACATTTGGGTCAGTACGGCTGGCAAATTAAGAGGCGTTTACTGGCTTACTTGTCCTGTAGTAAGATGACCACAGTGTAGGTGTTTTCTCGAAGCTGGTCTGCTCCAGCAGCATACTCGGCACCTCGAAGATTTTGCTTGACCTTCTAGAACCCGACTGCTTGGTCCAATCCACTCGCTCTCTTAGTATACTCGAACTGTCGCCTGGAGGAATCATCGCTCCACATGCTACGCAGCACAGCATGTTATCGGCCATGTTGAAAGATGAGGAGCTTTAGGTGCATCAGTATTATGGTGATAATAAATACTCCACTCCCACAAACAATTGACCCGTGCTTACCCAAATGTTAACTCACACAAATTACATGATTACCATAACAATCATTTTACATTAATATCATTGGAGCGGTAAAGATGGTTCTTCAAGATAAGTAGGACAAATAAGCAAAGTTATCACACCCGTGTCAGCAAGGAGTAATCATCTAGCACTTGACTGTATGTTCACCTGAAGTTCACTCAGAAGCTTCTTTCATTTCCCAATATATCGGCATGCTAATGTCATGTTCAAAGACTGTATGGCTGCATTCATCAATCCCCCGTTGCTATAGACATCCTCCGCTTCAGACATATCGACGGTGTTCACCTCGTACCTCCATTCATAATGCAGCAACCTGTCCCCTACAGGCCCGAGGCTTTGCGAGGGTTACCATACATGTTACGTAGATTATTTGGACTCATTATGTCACAAGTCGCTTTGTCTTTCTCTGGACCTCTGGCCACTGCAATGGAAGAGGGTCGTTATATTCGCATAGTCATGGGTATATAATATGGCAGCGCAAGCTCTGAGGACTGTTCTTCGTACATCTCCGACTATCAGTGTACTATGGATCCCATAACAGATTACATGAGCCAAATGGATATACATAAAGCAACCTTCTGAAGGAGTACTATCAATAAATATCAGGTTGTGCGTCTCTTAGAAAGAAATGTTCTTTTGTCCAATGTCGTGCCGACCAAGTATGCGACGTCATTGACAGTATTTAACAGTTAAACATACTCTATCACATATGAACAGGAAGACACTCGTACTCAGTTTCCATGAAGCGCTTCAGCGCGCGTAGTCCATTCAGCACAACCTGATGCTCAGGGACAAACCCAATGCGAACATACCCTCTAAATTCGGATCCTTCCCCAAAGCAGCGGCTCCCAGGAACAAGCATGACTCCGGTCCGCTCCTGTAGATGCTTACAAAACTCCACATCATCTACAGGCTTCCCGACCTTGTTCATAAACTTGACAAAGGCGGTGGTACCAGCCTGGGGTCGAACCCACTCCACAGCCCACGAAAACTCCTCGAGGAATTCCTCAAGAGTTTCAAGGTTCTTCCGTGCAAGCTCAATGTTGCGACCGAGAAGATTGTGCACTGTAGGTTCTGAAAGGGCGTATGTTGCGATCCGATCATCAACTTGGCTGACGGCAATGACGGTGTAGTCCCTCGTGGAAGCGCATTTTTTGATGATGTCGCGATTTGGGGATGCGATCCATCCAACTCGAATTCCAGCTAGGCTGAACGCCTTTGACATAGATCCCGTAGCGACCGTATTCTCGTAGTCAAATGAGAGTATCGACGGGGGCTGTTCTGCATCGTCCGGTAAGGAATGGAACAGCGGTCGGTACACTTCGTCACTATGAATGATGATTCCGTGCTGACGGGCGATGTCGACAATCCCTTGCAGGATCGGATGGCGCAGAACAGCACCAGTCGGGTTCTGAGGGTTACTTTCGGGCCATTAGTAGTGGCAGTGCAAAGATCCGGGGAAACTCACTTCAGAATGATCATCTTAGTATTGGGTCTGAGCAGTGATTTGAGCTCCTCCAAGTCCAGCTGCCAACCGTTCCGCTCCTGCGCCTTCCACAAGCTGACCTCTGCTCCAAGGGACTCTGGGACTGAGTACAGCTGCTGGTACGTGGGGTAGTGGCAGATTACATGGTCCCCGGGGCCAACTTGGGTATAGAGAGCCAAGAAGTTGGCCTGGATCGCCCCGTTCGTCACCAGGATATTATCCTTGGGTAAAGGTGGGTATCCTTCGCGTCTATAAAGATTGCTGATGTTAGAGCGTAGGCGATCGGAGCCCCGGATGGCTCCATAGACCTGCTTTTGCTCAAAGTCTATAATGTCCAGGAGATCATTCTTGCCCGAAAAAGCAACGAGATCCTTCAGGGATACAGAAGCACAGCAAGTCTCTGCCATGTTATGGGTGGCCCATGTTTCATGGCTATCCATCCACTGGAGACTGTCACTCTCTCTGTCTGTATTTGTAGTGTTGGATGCGTGACTTACCTGCTCCACGGCAAATTCTTTGATGTGAACCATGTTGAAAAACAAGAAGGGTCAACACGGTATCTCGAGTGTCTGATGGTGAATGCAAACTGCCCCTCGTTCAGCAGCAATCGACTTATTTATATGTTGGAGTAAAGGTTGGAGGAAGCGAGATGGGGATGTCGTTACACCCTGTGACTGGTCGAATCGCGTATATGTCCAAATCGGGAAATGACCGGTCTGACTCGGGAATTCTATAGATTATGGGCCTACACCGAGCAGTCCAGGTATTATTTGGAAACTGACGTTATAGATTTCTCTATCCTCCACTAATATCCACTAGCTAACAATTTGCCTTAGAACTGACTGCCCGAAAATTGCTCTACTCTGCAGAAACTGCGAGGCCCATCTCCACCTATCAAGGACTGAAAGGTTCCTTCAATTGTCCTGCAAACCTACTGCTCACATCCCCCTACTCTGCTAAGAATTCAGTAGAGCGCGTTGCCGCTTGATAGTACACTGTGCTATATGCGCCGCCCTGCTCAGTGTAGGAGAAGGAAATCCATGTCTGCAACCGACTACTCTGAGACAAATCCACATCGGGACTAAATTCATCAGCCAAATCCAAATGCCACGGGGTTTTCCGACTTACAATATATCTTTCAGCATCTGGGGATATGACTCTGCTCTTTCTTTCCAACCAAGCGAGTAGAAGAACTTGGATATAGTCTCTGCAACCCTTCCATCGTTCGTACCAGCTGCAGGGAGATAGATTTTGGGAACAGGGTATTGTGCTCCTGGCCAGACCTCATAATGCCAAAGCATGCCATGCATAAGAAACTCTCGTTTTCTGTCCATCGGGGGAGATTCCATTTGCATGTGGATGAGCTCCCAGAGCTTTATAGCCAGCTCAAGCCCCTTGCGCGAAGTCTCCTTATCCACACGGCCTCCAAGGGTCCATACATCCCTAATAGTCGCTGGAGAGACATTTTCGGGGGCTGCGCCGTACATTTTTAT
Organism: Aspergillus terreus NIH2624; assembly: GCF_000149615.1. Classification (NCBI taxonomy): domain Eukaryota; kingdom Fungi; phylum Ascomycota; class Eurotiomycetes; order Eurotiales; family Aspergillaceae; genus Aspergillus; species Aspergillus terreus. Next base: position 1,889,101 of record NT_165928.1, on the reverse strand, counting down.
CCGGGATACCTCCGGGGGACCATAGTCCCATGAAACAAGTTGATCCCCAGTGTGCCATGAGCCTTCCATCGTATATTCCCGGACAAGCTTCAGGGAGTCGGAGTAGTCGACCATGCTGTCAAGCTTTTGGAGTGATTCATTTAGCCTCTCGCGCGGGGAGGCTCCCACCGCTTTAGCATTTGGTTGAGGATTGATGTACCCTTTGATAGTTACATCTCCTCCCTCTTCGAGGACAAAACCCCACAGGGCAACGGCTGGGAGGCTGTTAGAATCCGTGATCATCTCGTGTAGAGTGAGCTCTTCATCATCCTTCTTTGTGGGTAGGAGGTCATCCGCGAAATGTTTGTATAAATCCCTGTTGTAGACCTTTGGGCTTATTTGCCCAAGGGTCGACTCGAATGCGGCCACGCAGTCCAGGTGTGATGGGTTGTCTTTGGTGCAGTATGGGATGCTGACTAGGTCGAGGACGATCCGCAATATTTCTTTTTTGTTCTCTTGAAAGTTGATGCTATATTCGATCGGTGCCCCGTATGGTTCGAAGACGCATCGTCGCCGCTGAGGGTATGGGCCCATAAAAGGAATCAAGTGCTTGTACAGAAAGAGTAGTGTTGCATATTGATCATGGACATCATAGCGTGCCACTTGAAGGAGCCGGCTCAGAAGGCTTCCGCTATCCTCCCACCATCCTTTCTGAGCCTCATCGGGAAAGGTCAAGAATTGAGTGAGGATCCTGTACGGAGTAGAATCGACGTTGTCTGTATTCTGTGCTATGTCTGGCCGTTTCGCCGCTTGCACTTCGTTTTGAGAGACGGCATCAGGGTCGTTAGACACGCGGTTGGCCATTATGCTTGATGGCAGGATGGTGCTAAGTAGACACTCTGTCATTAGGAGGATTCAGAAACAAAACTGCTGTCTGCTTTATATGGATCTGTTTTGATTCTCGGATCTCCGTGCTGTCACTAGCTATCACCATGTGACAATCTACACAGTGCCATTGTAGTACACATAACGCAACTCTCATGTCATTGTTGCGTCCCAGGTTGCACCCGAGCCTTGTACAGACCGTATATCAATGAACGGCACACACGTTCTGGTCCTGAAGTCACGGATTGATTGCCAAGATACCTAGGTAGAACAGGGAAACCGCCTTGTTGCAAGACCTCTTGAAAATTTGTCGGTATTCTCGTGGACACGTGGACACGTGGACTGCTGTGGCTCAACCCCAGTACCCTGACTGTCATACATCAACATGCTCGGGGCTGTTCGATCGCCTTGCTTTAGAGCAAACCTTGAAGGCGTACTGTTCTCTTCGGGAAGCGTCGTTCAATGGCAGGTGGGCCAATGATATACAGGGACAAGATAGGGCTCATCAAACTCTTTCTCTAATTCAGAGTGCCCTACGATTATCGAACAGTTGGGGTCGAATAGTTATAGGTAGGCCGATGGTTAATGCAATTCCGGAGATTGTCCACCTGTAGAGCTAAGTCCCTACGTCGATGGGAGAAAGGTACTGGTAGCTTGACTTGCTTGACTTGCTTGTCATTGCAGTTGTATTTTGATTGGCTCTTTTCCCAGGCTGTATCAAATCGTGACAGATGATTCTCATGATCCTCTATAGTCGAAATATTTTAGTACGCTGTGAAGAACAGATGCAGCGTGATGTTCCAATTGAAGTACGCACCGGTCATCAGCCCTGATATCAATCTCTATTCCACAGAACCTAGCACATACGACCACAGGGTGTGGAAAACAGGGCTTCCCGTCCGCTCAGCCGTACTTAAGCCACACGCCGGCAGGTTAGTAGTTGGGTGGGTGACCACCAGCGAATCCCTGCTGTTGTATGTTTTTGCTTTTCCACTGTTTTTGTCTTTTGTCTTTGGCCATGTTCGTGTTTTGTCCTGCATGGATGTCAGGATCAGAGTAGGGCTGGCTAGCAAGCTGATCTGGTTGGAAGGTAGTCAGCCTTGGCAGTTTCGCGGTAGTCTCATAGCATGTCTTCATCTTCCAGTTCTTGGGGTACAGACAGCAATTGGTGTACGGTCCAGTCACTTATTCAATAGGTTGGTGTTGTTGTACTACCATGTTCTTATCACATTATTGCCTAGAGAGAATGATAGCACTCACTGACGTCTCCCCCTGTTGCAAGGAACAAGGTGGAAGACTCCGGGTGTAAGCTACGACAAGGCGTCCTTGTCCAGCGTAGTGCCAGCAATGAGGTGAAGTTGTAGATAAAATACCGCCGAATGAGTAGCGAGTAAGACACTTGTCTTGACGAGGATGCTCACCTATTCAGTAGACCGCGTCAAAGGGTCGCCATTCCATCCTGAATCTGAAGAGTAACCTTAGGTACACTTCTCTGCGTAGCAGGTGGACGAGCCTACAGGACTCTGGACACAACGATTGTTACTTCAAACCTGCAAGAACAGGTACGAAGAAATGAACGATGTCATTTCTTTAAGTCTTGTTGCATGAAGTCTACAGACATCTGCAAATAGGAATTATGTGTTCAGTAATGCGGATGATAGAAATATCCATATGTCATAGGTGGGTAAGCGCAAGAAGGTGAGAATTCAAGAGGCAGGGGCGAAGGGCATGTTGAGGTGGCGCCTTGTTCTCTTGAGCGGCATTATGTAGGCATATGTTCGGCGACTCCAACACACAAGTCTCCATAGTCTAGTGGTTAGGACGGCGGTCTCATAGGCTCTATGACAACCCCTACCAAAAGGGATTGAAATCCGCAAGCACGAGTTCGATTCTCGTTGGAGGCATTTTCTTTTACCACTTAAAGAGAAACATGCTTTTTTGTATCGAATGCTTTTTGAAAACTGTCTATGCTGATATTGCATATGCCGAGCCCTACAGACCTATCCCAGCAAGTAAGAGAATGGAGACAGGGTTCGCGTGAGAGAGAAGACCATACATAACAATGTCCTATGAAGAAAGAAACTGCCCACCGACTCTATGCCCTAGACACGGGCATTATCATACGCTCAGGACATCAACAGTGGTTCTCAGTGGATGATGAGGCAGAAAAACGGTATGGACACTCCGCAGAGGTGTCGTGGCAAATCCTGTTGGCCCAGGTGAGGAGCTATGACCCCCCCAAGACTCTGTTGGAGGTGGGTTGCAATATAGACGGGAAGTGAATGTTTGTTATGTGGGCCGAAAGCGGGGGAGGAGAGGGAAAAAAAAAAGGCGTGAAAAAATTAAGAATGCCTCCAACGAGAATCGAACTCGTGCTTGCGGATTACCAGTCCTTTTGTAGGAACTGTCATAGATTACTATGAGACCGCCGTCCTGACCACTAGACTATGGAGACGATTGCTATTGGTCGGTTTGTTAGACAATGGTTACTTATGGGGTGGGGGAGCAGGAAAGATTGGGATTGTCCTTCACATGATATTCTGTAGACTAACAGGTGAAGTGTCCACCACCGGTGCACACATCAGGTAAATAAATTGAACTTCTTGCGGTACATAGAGAAAAAAAAAAAAAATCTCGATTTTCATGTTTTCTTCGCATGGAAGCAGACATATAGGTACTCCGCTGGGGAGAAGAGTAGTAACGGGGATAAAAAAAATACAAAAGAAATTGCCTCCAACGAGAATCGAACTCGTGCTTGCGGATTTCAATTTCTTTGGATGGAAATTGTCATAGAGTCCTATGAGACCGCCGTCCTAACCACTAGACTATGGAGACTTCGATGGAAGATCGAAGCCGCAATATGCTATAGGAGCCATTTCAATAGCGAGCTCATTCAGGCTCAATGTCCAACGAGGTTTTCGAAGTTTTGAACCATCAATGGGCTTAGTTCGCCAGATGTAGGATTCAATGTATATATAATGCCAGGCTAAGGCGTGTTGAATCCCACATAGATGGATATTGGCTGACTCGTTGGGGAGGCTTTTTCTCCTGTAAATATATATTTTACTCGTGTCCTTCGAAAGGACCTCACGAACATCCCATAGGTATGGGTAAACAAATGACAGGAACAACCCTACACACATTGACCATCTCAACTATCCCTGGACCCAACTGTAAGCTCAAACCACCCCGTCAGAGAAACCACATCGTGTCTCCCCCCCCCCCCAACGAAGAGTCTAACATCCCCCAATCAGCAGGACGAGATACCCACAACACACAGATCAGTACTTCTGCCTCGAAACCCAAACACTCACCCGTAGGGCGGTGATACAGTGAAATATTTAGGAGAACCAATACCTCCTGACCGCGGTAGATCAGTGATACCTTCGTAATCACGGCATACAGGCAAGCTGGGGCGGTGAGAGCGCGTATATTGTTTGTGGAAGTGTGACCTAGTAGACTCCATCCTCGATCACCGTATTCCGAAAGGAGCTCCAGCAGAGAGTCGAGGTATCTCCATTCTAACTGGGAGAGACCTGGAAGATGCACTCAACTTTCCAATATCCGACTGCGAAGTTCCGAGGGATCCCCCATCGAAGATTACGCCTCGAATACGGTCATTTAGCGTCGATATAACGCCCAGCGAAGTAGTGGTGTTGATATACCCAGACAACACAAGCGTGTCATCCACAATAGAGGCGCCACGGAGCAGGTAGCCACCTCTATTGACGACTATATCCTTGAACGGTGAGCTGTACTTGGCAATGGGCGCTGAAAGTGGAAGTTCGAGGGCCCAGTACTGACATGCATCACTGCGCCAGAGAAGATGAACATCCACAGAGCCGACATGTATGACTTGCCGGGACGAAGTAACATGTCATTGAACGACCCATTGAAAGCCGTGAAGTCTCACAATACTGACTCCTTTATCCTCATAGAACAAACGCTGGCTTCGATCAATGTCCTTCCAAAGCGAACTCATGGAGCTCCTCCTCGACGCCATACGAAATCAAAACCCGCATGTTACGCGAGTCACGCACCCAGGTGAAGATCTCCGCCGTGGAATACAGCAGGTTTATCCCACCGACATCGTAGTCAGTGGCATGGATCCCCGAATCCCCACTATTCAATGATAATCTACCCGCTAACCGAGAAATCCTTAGGCTGCCAGCTGTGGTTGGCACTTAGAGCTGATAATTCGCATTATCAGTAGACTTACAGTCAGTACGCCTCACAAGATAGGAATTGGTCTCGGTGCCGTTTCTGAACAGCGGCGTAACGGCTAAGCCCTCGTTCCTTGCATAAGAGCCATTATATCCATTCATGGGCCAGTTCCCAAAAGTGACCCGTCTCTGTTCTGGCATAGTTTCTACCTAGATTGGTGAATTCCGATCTACATGTGGGTAAGTGCTTGCTCGAATCGTGGCTGCCGTGTTCAGTCTAGGTTCTTCCCATCATTATGATCGACTGTCGTTGACGAGAGTACTGTATATCTGCTGATAATACTGCGAAAAGCTACAGAAAGCACAGTTACTTCAACCAGAAGGTCCATCCAGAGTAGCCAGTGGCAATTTCTACGTTGTACTCGGTAGTGAATTCCGGACCATCCCTGCGTTATGAAACATGAACCATGGGTTCTATTCCGCCGTTGTATAATTAGACGAATTGCTTTGTAATATAGCATACATTTACCCCAATACTCGATCCGAAGCGGAAGTCTTTTTTTCCAGGGTTTTCTTTTTGACATCATACCGACGGATCCAACCGCACCCAACATCAGCCCCACCAGAACCCTGACCCTTCATCGGCCTGCGATATTCGGTACTCAATGGGTCTCAGCGTGCTGGATACAAATATTGTTGGCTGGTAGAGGTTTCCGGCGGCGATAATTATCCCCACAATTAGCGAGACATGATTGACATGAGGCTGATCCGCCACCGTCTATCCAGTATGGGGATGGCTTCCCTTTTTTGTCTTGATCGCTTCCCTTGCGAACAGCCGTTAACACTGCCCATTCAAGCGATGGCAAGGGGAAGAAAGATGGAAGACCTGCAACCATGGCATCATGTTATGGCTTATCATCGGTAGAAAAACGAATAGTAAAATCGTTCAGAGAATGTTGGTGTGGAATGTGGAATTAAGATGCTGACATGAAACCTAATTATTCAAAATCCGCATTTCCAAGCACGACGTACAGCATAAAAAATGCAATTTCGACTCAACAGTAGCTTCATACACAACCTGTATACCTACAAATGGCACTAGGGAATATTTACTAATAATTGTTCACCAGGAGATATTTTCCGATGTCAAACGACCGAGGCTATTTGCCATTGTTGACCTGGGAGATCTATGGAACACTCTCGGGTCCGAACATTGTCTGGTAGCGAAGGAAACGTGTGGCTCCGACGGAATATTATTGGCACCGCCGATGATCTAAAAATTAGACGGAGTATACTCGTTTGTAATTCGTCTTTCGCGCGAGTGACGCCATATCCATGGGGAAGATAGAAGCCAGAAGTATATAAGTAACAATCGGGGCACCACGATCTCACTAGGTCCCCTCACCACCTACACTCGTTTATCAGAACATCATTGCATATGCTTCTTCATACCCACTGTCATTCATTGAAAACCTTCCACCCTCCCTCCATCAGGGTATCCATGGAGATCCTCCGACAGGAGTCCTCCAACCCCGGAAAAGCAAACGACAACAAGGAGACGCTGACAGCCGAAGCACAATGGCGTCTGTTCAAGAGCCTGGAGATCCTTCGCACAGCCCTGTTAAATCGCCAATTGCAGCGACGCTGGTCCCTCGAACAACAATGCATGAAGAAACTTCCCATTCAACATCGGATTCGCCTGATCATGTTCCTTGAGCCAGTCCCGCCCTTTACTCGGTGGTCTGGCAAAGACGACGACTTGCAGCGGCTGAAGGACAGAGTTAAACATCTGAAGGCGCGCATTGAGAAGGGCAAAGAGCTCGCTGCAGAGATCGAGAGAAGGATGAAGATCAAACGCATCACATACCCTCCCAACTTCTGCCATACCTGCCTGTCAACCAAGGAGGTCCTGTGCACGAGATGCGGACACAAGGTTTGCCTCACTTGCGTCTCGTGTAGTTCCGACAAAGATGGAAGTTATGAGTGTTCCATTTGCTTCACTCCTACCTCGTTCGTTCGTCGAAGTCATCTCATAAGATAGACTTAGATAGTATGAGGTTTGGGGCTGTGACATTCGCAGAGCTGGTCTCGCCGAATGCTTTCCCACATCTGTTGTCTCTCTTTTTTTTTTGTAATGCACCCAAATGCGCGCCTGGATTGGGCCATCAATGGTCTCAGTTTAGACACACAGGTTTCATTCTTTGTTTTGGATTCTTCACGAGCACTGGATTGAACTTGTCGCCAACACCCCCACTACTGCTGTACCGTCTCTTTGCATTTTAGCTTCATACACTCCCTTGAGCAGTTTGACCACTTTAAATTATATGAAACGATGATGACGAACCGTCGGAAGAAGCTTAACTGCTTTAAACGAAAACCATTCCCCATATTGTAGACAGACCTTCATGATTGTCTGCTTGGATAGCGAAAATGTATAAAAATTCATAATTAATAATACTATAGTAATACAACGTGGACTATCACGTGATACTGCCCACCGCCCTCAGGTTGCTTGTCAACCGGCGGCGGGAGGAAAAATGTTAATGCGGTATCGCGGGCAATCAGCAAAGGCGGCCGATACAGATTTTCACCGTCCATCAACACATCGACCCCCAATTTCGTGCACATACCACCGCCAACATGCCTCAGAACGAATATGTCGAACGTTGGCAGAAACTGCACGGAAAGCGGTACGTCTGCCTAATTTGCAGAATTTTCTATAGGGTGTCACTGACCAGCCCAGGTTTGATGCGGAAGAGCGGGCCCGCAAGCGTGAGGCTCGTGAGAGCCATCAGAAGTCCAAGGATGCGCAGAATCTGCGTGGTCTGCGGGCCAAGCTGATGCAGCAGCAGCGCCACAAGGAGAAGATCCAGATGCGCAAGCGCATCAAGGCCCAGGAGGAGCGCAACGTCAAGTCCAGCTCTGGCGATGCCGAGCCCAAGTCCGCCGTCCCGCACTACCTTCTCGACCGATCCGAGGCCACGAACGCCAAGGCCCTGTCGTCTGCCATCAAGGACAAGCGGAATGAGAAGGCGGCCAAGTTCTCCGTGCCGATTCCTAAAGTCCGTGGTATTTCGGAGGAGGAGATGTTCAAGGTTGTCAACACCGGCAAGAAGACGCACAAGAAGTCGTGGAAGAGAATGATCACGAAGCCCACCTTTGTGGGACAGGATTTCACCCGGCAGAATGTGAAATACGAGCGGTTTATCCGGTATGTTTTGGCTGCAGGTGTTGCCTGTGGGATGGGGTACTGACAGACCTGCTCTATAGGCCAATGGGTCTGCGTTACAAGAAGGCCAACGTCACTCATCCCAAGCTCGGTGTCACCGTCCAACTCCCGATCATCAACGTCCAGAAGAACCCCAACAACCCTCTCTACACTCGTCTCGGAGTCTTGAGCCGTGGAACTGTTATCGAGGTCAACGTCAGCGAACTTGGAATGGTCACAACCGCCGGTAAGGTGGTGTGGGCCAAGTATGCCCAGATTACTAGTGAGTTTTTTCGTTCCTATTCCAGTCTGTGCTGCATGCTAACTAATAAAATAGACAACCCTGAGAACGACGGCTGCGTCAATGCGTAAGCATCTATTTCATCCTCCAATGTCTGGTATTCTAACAAACTACAGGGTCCTTCTCGTCTAAACCTCTATGCATTTTATATGACCTTGAAAACCATCAGTGGCGACATCTCTGTTTACCACACAAGATTCCGATCCCCCGGCTCTACGGTATTTACCTTGCAATGTTCATGTCGGAGCCATCCATAGGATATGGGCCAGTCCTCGGTTCTGCAACATCAAAGCTTCCAATGCCGATTCTATGCGGGTTGAACGAAAGGCTGGTAGAGGATGGAGGCTTGAAGTCCCTTACATGATACCCAAAAGTTCTTCAAAGAGGGAAGAAGTTGTGGCTGCAAGATAGAAGATGGGGATAATTTTGATATACGGCGCATCATGATTTGACTTTTTTGCAGGCGTTCAAGACATACATCACAATCAGTAGCAATGATAGTTTGACATCTTTGTATGCATTTGTCCGTCGCCTCAGTCAGTCCCGTACCAGGACAAGATCCTTCCACGAAGTCCGTCGACTGTGACATGACATGATAGTGGATCATGCAATCAGATGGTTGGATCGCATCCCCGCTTATGAATGGGGTACGATTTAAAATTCTGCCTAGGGGTTAGTCACGACTCACATCTCCATGAACTATGAACCCGACCTCGTTCCATCCTTCTTCTCCAGATCATGGAGTTGTGCCATTATAGTACATGCTAACTCCTCTCTGTATGTCTCTAAGGACTCATATTCCACAGTGAATAAACAACTTCATCGATCAAGGTACTCCGTACTGTTCTATCGGATGTCCCAGTCGAGGATCCCCACTTGTAGGGCTGAGAGGGACCCGCAGCACCAGCAACGGGGCAATCATACTGTGTAAGAGGGCATAAATGGTTCTGCCTACAAAGACAAGAACAGACAGAATCTAACTATTGGCAGCAATTTCTCCTCGGTGGGCCTTGACGTGCCTGGCCCTCTCCAAGGTCCTTTTCAGCCCTATGGAAGAGTGGATTCGATCAAGGATAGAAAAACGCAGTGTCCCCAGGTGGCCCCGAGGCATACCGTTTCTGTCTCTTACATTCTGGACTATCCCCCGTCTCCCTGAGAATTCACCTACACATGGAACGACCTGGCCACCAAAGGACTAGCCCAGATCATTCAAATTTTCTATCATGGGCTAGACTGCTTCGTTGAACGTTGTTAGAAACCCTAGCCCTGTTTTACACCCGTCGATGAAGCACCCCTATATTTGAAGAAGAGCCCTGAAGCCGGGACAAGATGGACCCTGGACTCCCCCGTTTCTCCTATTTCTCTTGCAGGTCGCAGGAGACCACCCCGTCGTCGTCCTGGGAAAGCATCCTGAATAACCTGGAACGGAAAGATCCAGAAGACGTCTGGTGGGTGGATCTCTGCGATGGCACCGAAGATGATGTCAACATGGTATCGCAGTATTTCTCTATCCATCCGTTGACGACGGAGGATGTCATCATCCGGGAACCGCGAGAGAAGATCGAGGTGTTTCGCAACTACTACCTCATCTCGCTCCAGACGCTGGTCCCTCGTACGGAGCCGGACGACGAAAAAGAAGATGCCAGCCCTGTACCGCCATCCGCCTTGGTCCCTGTGTCCGCACAGCTGTACATCCTCGTTTTCAAGTCCGGCGTGGTGACTTTCTCCCCACGCGGATGTGACCATGTCACCCGTGTCCGCGACCGGGTTCGTAGGATGCACGATGCGAAGCTTCTGTCCGGGGATTGGATTTGTTACGCCTTGATGTATGTTAGACCTCGATAACTGACTATCTTTCAACCACCGAACTAACAAGATCCCCGAAGCGACGACATCGTGGACAGCTTTCTTCCCCAAATGGAATCAGCCGAGCGTGAATCCGAATCCATCGAAGACCAAGTATTCATCGCACGGGCGGACGACCTCCGGTTCCTGATCCCTCGCATCGACCTTCTGCGCAAGAAAATCACCCAATTGATCCGCTGTCTCAACGGGAAGCACGACGTCCTCAATTCCTTCATCAAGCGGTGCCAGGCCAAAGACAAGAACCCCATGTTTCCCGAAGGCGACCTGATCGTGTATCTGGGTGACGTGCAGGACCACCTGATCACGACCATGACGAACTTGACGCATGTCGACGAGATCGTCGCCCGGTCCCAGTCCAAGTTCCTTGCCCAGCTTAGTGTCAATAACCTGCGGCTGAGCTTGGATATCAACGCGGGACTGAGCAAGGTGACTGTTCTTGCGACCATCTTTGTGCCGCTGCATCTGGTGACTGGGTTGTTTGGGATGAATGTTGAAGTCCCGGGGCAAGAAACGGAGAACCTCGCGTGGTTCTTTGGGATCGTGGGTGTGTTTATCGGGTTTATTGCTATGGCGTGCTTTTTTGCTGTTAGATTCAAGTTGTTGTAGTTGTCTGACAGTGTGATAGAACTCTATCCTTTGGTCTATAGATGTCAGAAGGTGCATATTGTTAGTTGGTTTGCGAGAGCAAGTTTCTTCCTATGCATCATACTGCACACTAGCTACGTAAAATCCGTACTACGAGCAGTTTTCAATCGCTTCCAAGTTCACAACCAAAGACAACACCTTCTCCAATGTGCTTTCCCTAGTAGAAAATGCAGCTAGTTCTGAAGCTGGTTTGCTTGCAGAATTCTGTGCAACACAGTGGCTTCGATGCCTGGTAGTTGGGCCTGGACCCTGGCCGCAAGACTGGGTTGTCTCTATAATCCGATTCTCCCGTTCCGTCTTTCCAGGACCCTGGCAAGTCTGGCCCGTGAGGCAGCCAAGATAGCGTCAGTGACACGGTTGTGCATGGGATCATACTCGGCAGTGATAGCCAATCCTTGTTGAAGACTTTCACCTAGATTCTTGATACACCCCACCAACCTGCAAGGATGTACAAGGGTGCTATCGGTCCTTTCCGTATTGCCTCTTAGAGGAGTAGTATGCAGCGGCAGTGGTTGCATCATTTGCTGTTGAAGCATCATAGAGTTGCTGCCACGGAGACCTCTGGTATGTAGATTTGGACGAAATTGCCATATTGTCCTGGATCGGACGAGCGAATGAGTAAAGGGCGCGTGCATTGTGCATCGTACCACATGCATATCGAATGAACAATAGACAATACTTGGATGTCTCAGATGATCCAGTCCTCGACTTCGTCAGGACCAGTGGATCATCTAGCTCCCGACACTAATCTATTGATCGACAAGTGTGACGGCAGCACAGACATCGTTAGACAACGCTTTTATGTCATGAAAAGCAAGCATTAAGCAAGATATTAAATCCCTCGGGCATTATGCGCCGTCTCATGCAGAGATAGTCGTGCACACCCCACTTATTGGACGTGGGACCCCCTCGCCGCTTGGTCAAGGTCTAACCGTGGCGGGGATGGTATAGGGGGTGCTAGGCACATTATTTCTCCGGTATGTGTTGCATCACCAAAGGACCGGGGGTGTATATAACCCTGCTCCCTTCCTCAGGCCGTTATTTAGTCTTCGGTAGTCTGTTGCTACTCAAGATCCTGTCTACTGTAGCATCGTGGGACTCGACACAATGTTCGTTGAAGCGTTGAGCCAGGTGTCCTTTGAGCACTTGCCTCATATAGTACTTGGAACAGTATGCGTGCCCATTCCACCAGTACATGGATTGCAGCTAACCTCGGTCCATTCATTGCAGCTCGTCTTTGCAGCTATAGCCAAAATCACCTATGAGCTCCTGATCAATCCCCTCCGCAAATACCCCGGGCCAAAGCTAGCCTCCGTCACCCGCGCGCCGTACATCTACCATACAATCAAGGGCGACCTTGTGCAATGGATCCACAATTTACACACAGTATACGGGGACGTAGTCCGCACCGCCCCCGACGAGCTGAGCTACGCCACCGGCGATGCCTGGAAAGGCATCTACGGACACGCCAGTGCCGGAAAGAAGGCGACTGAAAAAGACATGCGCTTCTACGGGCCGTCGTTCAACGACACGCCAGACATCATCCGCGCCTCCGGGCCCGACCACGCCCGTTTCCGACGCAACTTCTCCAACGCGTTCTCGGACAGAGCGCTGCGCGAGCAGCAGAGCCTGATCTGTCGGTACGTGGACATGCTGATCGAGAAGATCAAGGTCGAAATTGAGATCGATCCCTTAGCGAAGGTTGAGATGGTGCGCTTGTACAATCTGACCACCTTCGACATCATGGGCGACTTGACCTTTGGCGACCCGCTGGATCTGCTCAAAGGCACCGGTAACACTGGGTGGGTGTCGTCTGTGTTCTCGAGCGTCAAGCGAGGCGCTTTTCGGCGCGCGTCGCGGTACTACCCCTGGGCGGCGCTGCTGGTCAAGCTCTCCGTCCCCAGGTCGGTGATAGAGAAAGCCGCGAATCATTTCCGGGCTTGCGTTGAAAGGGTCGATTGGCGCGTCAACCAGAAGCTGGATAAGCCCGATATCTGGGGTCTTGTCCTAGACCAGAAGGAGAATCTGCGTCTGACGCGCGCGGAGATGCATGCCAACTCGCAGGTATTTATGCTTGCGGGCACCGAGACCACTGCGACGGCGTTGAGCGGTCTGACCTACCAGCTCCTCTTGAACCCGGACAAGCTGGAGCGGATTACCAAGGAAGTCCGTGACACGTTCAAACAGGATTCCGATATCGACATCACCACCCTCGCGCAAATGAAATACCTCAATGCATGCATCGAAGAAGGCCTGCGCATGTATCCGCCCGTGCCTGCGGGACTGCCTCGTCTCACGCCTCCGGAGGGGATGGTGATTTGCGGCGAGTATGTCCCGGGAAAGGTGTGCTCCGCTCTGCTCTCCCCTTGTGCTACCGAGCTACTAACCGAGTCGTAGACTGCAGTGTCTGTGGCCCAGTGGGCTACTTACCGCAATCCGAAGAACTTCAAGCGAGCGGATGAATTCCTCCCGGAGCGCTGGACGGATCCCAGCTTTTCTACAGATGACAAGTCTGCCTTCCAGCCGTTCTCGTTTGGCCCTCGTAACTGCCTTGGGAAGAAGTAAGTATACCTAAGGACAATGGGTCTGGCAACTGAACACTGACGATACTGTCAGTCTTGCGTATCACGAGATGCGTCTGATCCTAGCCAAGGTCCTCTACAATTTTGATCTGGTGGTTGCGCCAGAGTTAGTCGGATGGGATAAGCAGAAGTCGTTCACAATCTGGGAAAAGAATGACTTGATGGTCCAGCTGAAGCCGAGAGACTAGTTCAATGAATGATACAGATGAAGGCAGAGAGGCGACGAGCTCTGTGAACAGAGAAGAAGGCACGATGGTGTACGTACGCACATGCGATTCATAGTTACATAAGTTCAAACAAACATATAAAATCCCTCCATCCAGACATACTCATTCGCTCCGCAGCCGCGCCTTCATCACCATCGGTCCCCGATACAGCACGAGATACTCCGGACAATTCCACTCGCGAGTAACAGCCTCCCAATCAAAATGCCACAGTAACTTCGCAACAATCAACCTCAGCTCCATTCACGCAATATCCCTTCCAATGCATGTGCGCGGCCCCATGAGAGCTCTTTACATCTCCAGAATTGGGTTTCTACATGCCGGGCGATATTTCCTGATCCCAAGGGTAGAAGTTATCAGAATAATTTCTGAGCTTCCGTATGAAATTGTCATGTTCCTCCTTTTTCTGAAACGGAATGGTTATCCTGGAAGCCCGATAGTCAGAATACAGTGCTTGGAACGCAACTCTGATTTACATACTATCATCGGCGTGTGACATACCAGGAACAAATGGTCTTAATCTTAAGCGAATACACAAGTATAAGGGGGCTGACGATCGTCAAATGAAGCCCCCCAAAATGTGCAGGATAATTATTGGTGATTCAACAGTCAAGGAAAGTCCTACCACCACGAAAACAACCGTGGAGGAGGGCCTGTGATATATCAGTGGGTTCTACTTTCACCGGCCTCCTTTTCCGCGCGACTGTAGCGGACCCATTGCGGTAGCAGTCTTCCGACTTGGCAGGGATCCCTAATTCTCGGTAGACATCGCCCAGCTCGCAGTGCAGCGTACGCCACCTGGGATTCTGAGTACCAAATCGGAGTCTGCAATCCTCGATCAAATCCTGGTAATTCCTGACAGCTCGAACATATTCACCCTTTAGAGCTGAAAGACGCGCAATATTCCACTTGACACGGCAGGTTAGACTGAGGGAGTCGGTTGATGCTTGTGCGATACACTGCGCATCATAAAGGAGTTGGGAGGCGTCTTCGAGCTCGCCTTGGATAAGGAGGATTTCAGCGCCATTCACAAGAAATGCCGACATAATGAGATCGTAGGCGCCAAATGCGGTCCCATAGAACTCGGAACAGTTCTGAAATGTTTGCAAAGCTTTCCCGAGCTCTCCTCTCCGCATCTCTAACTGCCCACGCAATAGCAAAGGCACAAGTTGGAGGGAAGGCTTAGATACGTTTGCTTGTTGGTTCACTTCAGCAAGTCTCGTCGTGAATGTCTCCGCTTTATCAAGATCTGTAGCTTCCAAATAAAGATTTGCTAAAGACACCATCGTTGTGCTTGTCAGCGTTGCTGAATCCCCCAGTTCTGACGACTGGAGTTGAAGGGCATCCAGAAGTAGTCTTTCCGCAAGTTCTTCTTCGTCATTGAATGCCAGAAATGTTGCCATGTCAGTTTGATATCCTTCGAGAATGCCGCTGTGCATCCGTACATGAGAAGGCGTCTTTATATGGCACGTTCGCATATCGACCCATTGACGTATGTTCCCGAGCAGTAACCTTCTATAGCTCAACGCAAAGCCCTCCCAATCTTCCATAGATAAGCTGGCACTGATGATTGCTGCTGCTCGAAAGACCTCCCTGAGCAAAATGCTCTGGTCAACGGACTTTAGCAACGCTCCTTGGGTAAGTCGGTGCATTTGAATCAGCAAAGTATCCCGTTCACTAGACATCTGAATCACAGAGAAAGCTGAGAGTCTCATTGTTGCATCGAGAAATTGTTCAGAGCTCCATTCACCGTTGCGGCAGAACAACGTGTAATATCCAGGGAGATAATCACCGCGAGATCTCAAACTCAAGAAATAGTTCTGGAATAGGCTCTCATTAACACCATCAGGATCAAAAACTGACAGTTGCAGAAGGAAGTCGAATAAGTTTGTATCGGCGATGCGAATTTCTTGAAAGGCGAGCTTGAAACTATCATCAAGTGAGGACGAGTAAGAACTTTGTCTTTGTCTCTCAGTGAGAGACAGAGTATGCTGAGTCCCTAAGAATTCCTGAAGCACATTATGGATGGGTTTTCCACTGCTGTTTAGGTAGGCCGCCATCTGAGCTACCGCGAGAGGTAACCCGCCTAAGTCTCTAACCAAGTGCCTAGCAGAATTCAAGTCATCTGGACCCAATGACAATAATGAATCTCGCAAAAGGAGCTGTAATCCATCGTCTTCTGACATAGGTGGTATTTCAATGGCCGAACCCCAAGATGGTTTATCTCGCTGGGTTGTGAGGACCACATCTTGCTGACAACCATCCATGACGGCCGAGCAAATACTGGGAAGGGCTGTTGTGGACCCGTAGTCGTCAAAAACGAAGAACCACGGCCGCGTTCTTGTTTTGGCAACCGTTTTGATGAAGGCTAGACTATCCTCCATCGTACAGAGACTTCTCCCGCCTTTAGAAAGCAGGTTGGCGAAACTCGTGATGCTCTCTGTAATCCTCACATCGGAGTCTGCCCTTATCCAAACGACCACCGAGTATTGATGTTGTACCTGGTAGCAAAGGTCAAGCGCAATTTGTGTTTTTCCTATTCCGCCGACGCCAAAAATGGACAAGATACATGACCGCGAATTGTCGTTGCGTATTGCATGTAAAATTGTATCCAGTACATTCTGCCTTCTGATATGTTTGTCATTCCTTGGAGGCAAACCGAATAGTCCTTTCGTGTCAGAATTTGGAGCAGGAAGAGCGTTTATAGAGTTATGGACAGCCAGATGAAGTGTAATTGTCGATCTGTATTCACTGATGATCGTCCAAGTGTTCTGAATGTCCTTCTGCAACTTTGAGGCTCTCAAAGCTCTCACAAAGCGTTTTGAATAAGGAACATTGGTGTTTGTTGCTTCTTTATATTCTTCGATAAGTGTTGTAAGCTGTTCAAGGTATCCTTTGCAACCTCCAAGTACTCCATTCAGAAAGATGTGACGCGGAGATCTGAGGTCCAGGCGTCTGAGTTGCTGAATGTCGTGTGCCAGCAGATCTATATGGGGCTCTAGATTCTTAAGAAACTCGTTTGGCCCTTGCCGAATAATCTTTGTGATTTTGTGGCAAGATTCGACAATCGTTATAACTGAAGAAATAGCGCCAATAACAGCCACGAACTCTGCTCCGGACATAATTCACTCACTACTAAGTGCTCAAATGAGCATACTATTACAGCCAGCTCTGATAAGGTGACAGTTCTTTGATCGAGAGACATACGAGAAGTGTGCGGGGTAAGTCCCTCGGAATGTGAGATTATCCGTAACTTCAGATCCTCTAGCATTCTGGCGCGGTGAAGTGAGGCCGCGTTGTGGAAGCTGCCGGTCTTATGGATTTGTTTGTGACTATACGCTGCGATAAGACTACTGCCATCAAAATTGGCGATCCAGGGCCGAATAGCCATATAAAACCTGTACGGAGTACATAGATAACGGTACCTTATCTTTATCAATCACGTGCGACTCGCTTATCGCCCTATCATTGGCCCCCGTCTCCCACAATCCACTGGCTATTATTACGTAACACTTCCCGGATGAGTCATGACCCGCATCGGATTTATCCATCCATCATATCAATTGTTGAATCATCTGCAACTTTCCCCAGAACTCCCCATCTTCTTTCCCCAATCCATTGTCTATTCCCCCTCTGCTATTCTCACCATGGCCGACAAGCCCCGTGTCTGTCTCGCGTACTCCGGTATGGCCTTCCCCCTCCTCAATGCTCAATTGCGCTCGTTCGTAGCTAATCAGGAAACTTTTTAGGCGGTCTCGATACCAGCTGCATTCTCCGCTGGCTCATTGGTACCCTTCCCTCTCCGGTCCACCGTAATCGACCACCAAACTAACCATCTCAAACAAAAGAGGAGGGCTATGATGTCGTTTGCTTCCTCGCCAATGTCGGTCAGGAAGAGGACTGGGCCGCCGTCGAGGCCAAGGCCCTGAAGATCGGTGCGAAGAAGATGATTATCGAGGACCTCCGCCGCGAGTTCATCACCGAGCTGTGCTTCCCCGCCATCCGTAAGCCGAAAACTGTTACATTGTTGCGAGTGAGGATCAATTGATTAATTTCGTCCACAGAGTGCAATGCTATCTACGAGGGACGCTACCTGCTTGGTATGCCCGGCCTGTTATCAGCGGTATCGGAACCCCACCTGTTGACCTCGCATAGGAACCTCTCTGGCACGCCCCGTCATCGCTCGCGCCCAGATGCGCGCTGCCCAGCGCGAGGGCTGCCAGTTCGTCTCCCACGGTGCCACCGGCAAGGGTAACGACCAGGTCCGCTTCGAATTGGCCTTCTACGCCATCCAGCCTTCGATCAAGATCATTGCCCCCTGGCGTGATCCCAAGTTCTTCCAGCGCTTCGCTGGTCGCAACGATCTCCTTGACTATGCTGCTCAGACTGGCATCCCCGTCACCTCCACCAAGGTACGATTCGCACAATCAGATGTTTTTGTGCCTTACTGACAGACGTGATGTGTAGGCCAAGCCCTGGTCCATGGGTTCGTGCTCCCCCGACGGCGATGTCTATATGCATACTAATTTCGCTAGACTCCAACTCTGCTCACTGCAGTTACGAGGCCGGTATGTTGGTTATAGATACACCCATTAGACATAACTAACGCCTGCAGGTGTCCTGGAGGACCCTAACCACACTCCCCCCGCCGACATGTGGACCATGACTCAGGACCCCATGAACGCCCCCAACGAGCCCACCGACATCACCATCCACTTCGAGCAGGGTATCCCCGTCAAGGTCGTTACCCCCGACGCCACCTACACCGACCCCGTCGAGCTCTTCAACGCTCTTAACAAGCTCGGCAACATCCACGGTGTTGGCCGTATCGATATTGTTGAGAACCGTTTCATCGGTCTCAAGAGCCGTGGCTGCTACGACTGTAGGTTACAAGATTTCCGCGGTATTTCAGTGTTTGAGACTGACAATCGCGTAGCGCCCGCCATGACCATCCTCCGTGATGCTCACCTTGACCTTGAGGGTAGGTCGTCCGTACCATTTCGTCTTTCAAACCTAACTTGGCACAGGTCTCGTCCTGGATGGCCAGGTCCGTGCCCTCCGTGATCAGTTCGTCACCCACAACTGGTCCATCCAGCTCTACAACGGCTAGTAAGTGTATCTTGTTCCAGTCGATGATCATCTATTCACATCCGATTAGCTACTTCAGTGCCGAGCGTGAGTTCATCGAGAACAGTCTGAAGTTCTCTCAGCGCGTAAGTCCAGCAACCTCCTTATACTCCCCAGACGCTTACATAAGGATAGCGCGTGAACGGAGAGGTCCGCCTCCGCCTCTACAAGGGCCACACTTACATCCTCGGCCGCTCCAGCAGCACCGAGAAGCTCTACTCTGAGCAGGAGGCCTCCATGGACTCCCTGGAGGACTTTGAGCCTACCGACACCACCGGCTTCATTGCCATCTCTTCCATCCGGTAAGTTGAGATGTGAATCTAATCTCCGAGAGTGAGACTAATAATCTTCTAGTCTGAAGAAGTACGGCCTCCAGAAGGCCGAGGAGGGCGAGAGCCTGAGCCGTGCTTAAACGTGCTCGCCCCGTCGGGTATAATGAGTAGCGAGAGCCGATGCTCAGAGCTGCATGACAAAGATAGACTGGATACGCATGGGTAATTGAAATAAATCTGCAAAATGAATTTAATGTGACATGTGTATTATGGGGTTTAATAAAAGTCTTCTAAACAAGCACGCCAGTTTCAAACTACCAGCGTCCATAGTATGGATGACTAAAATCCGGCGGAATTCCGCCCACCTGCGCCAGCTTCACCTTCAGCTGACGTCTCCAACCACTTCTGGTTAAAAATGATGGTCCGAGAGAATAGGATGCCCTGGTGCCACCTAGCTTGTGCATGCAAGGTGACTGACAGCGTACCAAGGCCAATGAGATCTATAGCTTTCACTGACACCTGCAGACGTCTTTTGTTGCTGCACTCTCTACGTCTAAGGGGGAGGGTAACACCCCTGTCATCTGGTCATTTGTTGAAAGTGGAGTGCAGGTCTTTTATCGTCCGCCGATATACCTATTCTAACTACCTGTCTCTTGGAGTGTGACTAATCTCTCTGAGTCTTGCCTCCGCACAAGTTGACGGTGTGACTACGTCGGGAAGATGATCCCGGTCACTCTTTTGGACCTGGATCAAGCGTGCGCGTGGTTCCCTCGTGAGATGTCATACTATAGGCCCTCCTTGAACCTCGAGAGCGAGTACAATCTATCTGATCCATGCGAAGCGACCATCAGATGATGCCAAGCGCCTTTTATCCTTGCCATAATTGTCGGAACTTTCCTCCGCATAGCCGTCCGCTCGTGCGAATCATCCAGTGAGCGAGCGGATTGGGCCGCAACCCCTGGCCATTTAGCCATGCGACGGTCCTAGACCAGGTCTTGACTCTTTTACCGAGTTCCAGGGCAGGCCATAGCCATGTCGGTAGTTCCCCCACTGAGATCATCGCTGGTTAGTGCCTCAGAATAGTTCATCAAGCCCTAAGGACATTCCGGAGTACATTAGAATGTCTTCTACCTTCACCATCTGCGTTTTTATCTCGACCCGATCCACTCTAAAGTGCATCCCCACCGGATAAAAAGCCCCCTTAACCCCACATCTAAGGACTCCCCCAGACACCGTGGCGCTGGAGGCGTCGACTAACGCGCATGACAATGCCGGTGCATTATTCCGTTCTGGAGGCGGACCCTCGGCATCGCCTCGGCCATGACCGTGAAGAATATGCACGTCCACGCGCTATCAGGGTTCTCCGTGGGGAAATAAGCCTAGTTCTGCCGGTAGTTTATTGCGGCGCTCTGCGGAAAGAGTGGCGCGAAGCCATTCTTCCACCTTCTTCCATGCTAATCAACGGTTCTTCATGCTCTCGCATTCTAAATGAACTCCGCTGCAGCTCGTCACGCGTCAGGTCTGTATGACGTCTGCGAGTGGTGGATTTATGCTAAACTTTATACAGAGACACACCTTGGCCTGTGAAGTCGGGGCTAGGTCAATATGCCTTCACGCGCTGGTGGCGTCTTTCTGACCACTTGTTGATGGTCTGGACTTGGAGATATTTTCATAGTACTTTTTATATGCACAAGTTCTTTATATGGGTGCGCCATGTTTGCTTCTAGACCTTACCCGCTCCAGGTGTTGCCGTTTCTTTTCTGGTAAAGGTCTCCGAAGGTACGGCATGCCAACATATAAAAGAGACGTCTTGCTTGATCAAAGTATCCCTTTATCATACGAACAGTCCATCAGTCAAGATGCACACCTTGCAATCTGCCATCCTCCTCGGGGGCCTCCTAGCCACCCAGGTCGCCGCTCACGGTCATGTAACCAACATCGTGATCAACGGAGTCTACTACAGAGGTTGGAACATTGACAGTGACCCCTACAACTCCAATCCACCTCTGGTGGCTGCTTGGCGGACCCCGAATACTGCCAACGGGTTCATCGCTCCAGATGCTTTTGGCACATCCGACATCATCTGCC
Source organism: Aspergillus terreus NIH2624 (assembly GCF_000149615.1). Lineage (NCBI taxonomy): Eukaryota > Fungi > Ascomycota > Eurotiomycetes > Eurotiales > Aspergillaceae > Aspergillus > Aspergillus terreus. The sequence continues at coordinate 1,867,761 of NT_165928.1, read as the reverse complement.
ATCTGAACGCTCTCAACGGCCAGGGCCACATCCAGGTGGCCGCAGGCGACAGGATCAGCCTCCAGTGGAACACCTGGCCGGAAAGCCATCACGGTCCGGTCCTCGACTACCTGGCCGACTGCGGGGGCTCCTGCGAGACCGTGGACAAGACGACGCTGAAGTTCTTCAAGATCGACGGCGTCGGCCTGGTGGATGACACAACTCCACCAGGCATTTGGGGAGACGATCAGCTGATCGCCAACAACAACACCTGGCTGGTCGAAATTCCCTCGAGCATCGCGCCGGGGAACTATGTGCTCCGGCACGAGCTGATCGCCCTCCACGGCGCCGGCAGTGCGAACGGCGCCCAGAACTACCCGCAGTGCTTCAACCTGCAAATTACTGGGTCGGGCACCGTGAAGCCGTCTGGCGTGCTCGGCACGGCGCTGTACTCTCCTACCGACCCGGGCATTCTGGTCAACATCTACAACTCGCTGAACTATATTGTCCCAGGACCGACGCCCATCCCTCAAGCCGTATCGGTTGTACAGTCCAGCTCGGCCATCAGGGCTACTGGCACTGCAACAGCCCCTGGTGCTACAGGTGGAACCACGGCGACGACGACCAGCAAGGCCACGACGACTTCGTCTACGACTCTTGTCACAACGACGTCCGCCTCCACGACTAGCAGGACCACAACGACGACCACGGCTGGTGCCGGAGGGTCGCAGACAGTATATGGTCAGTGTGGTGGAACGGGATGGACAGGGCCGACGGCGTGCGTGGCTTCGGCTACTTGCACGACGCTAAATCCGTACTATGCTCAGTGTCTTCCTACCAGCACTTAGCTGAAGTGATTGTTCAAGGCTGATGAAGCGAGCGTGTTCGAAACAATGTACTGATCCAATGGTACGAACGATGCTGAATGTTTTCACTTTGCTTTGTAGAGTAAGCACGCGGAATATACCGATTTACGTCAGTCCTGTCATTCACTCTGTCCAACAGCATATAAACACCATAAACAACCCCCGCTTCCTCTCCTCCACCATTCCGACAGCCTCATCATGCATCTCAACGACCTCCCTGTTGCCATATTCTTCCTCATCCTGCGTTTCCTCGTTCGTCTCAGCGCCCCGAACGGCGATGAACCGCTCTACGTCGAGTTCCAGACCTTCCAGACCAACTGCAAGGAGTCCAACGAGCCGATCTCCTACCTGCTCGTTCCTCTCATCTGCGCCATCCCCAACAGTCTAGTACGTTGTACCCCATCGCTCTGTCCATCCCCTCTAACCACCACAGATCAACTACACCGTGGGCCACGTCTTCGCAACCATGCTCATCCTCGAAGGCGAAGGCACGCCCACCGCGTCCCGCTACAGCGACACCGAGCACCAGAAGGACCACAGCCACGGCTCACGCATCACCGACAGCCCTCTCAAGACCTTCGCCTTCCTCCGCGCCACCGGCGGCGCCCACATGTTTTTCCGCGGCCTCAGCATCAGCATCCTCTACCACGTCTGCCTGTACCTCTTCACAGCAACACTACACCTCCTCACCGGCCCTTCCATCTTCGCCGCCGCTCTCATCGACATTCTCGCCCGCGTCCTCCTCGCCGAGCTCCACCTAACCTGGACACACGCGACCATCTGCGCACGATCCAACACGTTCGTTCCGCTCACACACAACCCACAGCGCTGGTCCGCCCTGCTCATCCCAACCCTCGTCCGCGCCACCGCAAGGTCAGCCATGCTGCATCTCCCCCACGCCGTCAACCGCTCCAGCACCCTCCTCTTCCCGCACCCGTCAGTCAACTCCGCCGCGCACGACGGCCTTGTCCCGCATCTCTTCGCCTTCGGCGAGGTCGGCACGCTGTTCCAGTGGGTGCTAATCCGCGTGTTCGTGTTGATGCCTGCGACGATCGCGTTGACGCTCGTCGAGGCGCGCTTCTTGGACGACGCGGAGGCGACGATCCTGCCTGACGCGACGGGGCGGCGCAGAGCCAAGATGCGCGATTTCGTTGACGGGAGGATGCGGTTGGTTCGGATGGAGGGCGTCGGACAGGGGGTTTATCGGTTTGTGAGGGGGAAGACGTTTATCGGGCTGTGTCGGCTGCATGCGATCAAGTGTTCGGTTGAGTTTGTGGTGGAGTGTGTCGTTTGGTGGGCGGCGGATGTGATGGGGGTGGTTTATACACCGGAGGCGTTTCAGGCTTCTTAGTTGTGTACTCTAGAGGTACAGGAATGGTCTGTCCTACATGGGGAATGTGGTTGTCTTGGGGTCTAATCGGGGTCTGGAATTCTAGTAGTGCGCGTAGTGAGGTTAATCTGAGCTTAAATAACCCTAATCCAACATCACGATTACTGACTATTTAAATAACGACCAGATAACATGTATATATTACATTTATACCTTTATCTTTATCTTCATCGTTGCCTATATCTATAATTTAGACATGAATCAAGCTTAGATGGAGCCACCGATAGGCTGCTACATCCCAGCCACCCATTTTGCCCCTCAGCCTCTATATTTACGCCCGAAGAGAATATCTTCATTCTCTCGCCCAGAACATACCACTATCATCCTTAGATATCCCCTCCACCATGCATCTCCCAACAATCCTCGGATCCTCATTACTCCTCACAGTCTCCGCCCTCAACAATGACACTATCGAAGAATCCCTCCACCGCAATGCCGCCATCCAAGCCCAACTCCTCACCCAAAAAATCCACGGCGTCCACAAAATGACCCCGGACGAGGGCGAGAAATTCTTCCTCGACTACTGGCACTTTGCCGATACAGCATCTGCCAACACCACAAGCCCTACGGACCAACCCTCAGGCTCCACTGAAAAAAAGCAAACAGACCTCCAACCCCGAGTCAACACCTACAGCCCAGCCGTCCCGCAGACACCCCAAGGCAGAAGCCTTCTATCGTCGATATTTCGGCGCGACTTCCAGTGTCCAGGGGATACGCACGCCTGCACCGCGATCAACCGTCCCGGGAGCTGCTGCGGCGCGGGCGAAACGTGCCAGTTGGTCGCGGACACGGGGTCCGGGGATGTCGGGTGTTGTCCGCAGGGTCAGAGCTGTTCTGGGTCTGTGGGGAGCTGTCAAGCGGGGTATACGCAGTGTGCGGCGGCGTTGGGGGGCGGGTGTTGTATTCCGGGGTATGAGTGCGTTACTGGTGGTTGTATGTCTTCCCTCCTCATCTTTTCCTCCGGAGATTGTGTACATTTGAAGTTGCTAACGAAGATAGGCGCACGGGTGTACACGGTGACAATCACCATGCATTCAACGGTAGTGACGTCCACCATCACCGCTACAACACCCACATCCAACCCAACAAGCGCGACCAGCACGACGAGTACGACCAGTCGCACCTCTACATCTACGTCCACATCCACAGGTGATCTGGTCCCTCCCGCCCGGCCCACGAGCCTGTCCACTGCGACAACCTCGCAGACTACTGGAGATATCTGTCCGATCGGATTCTATGCCTGTTCGGCCGTGTACCATGGTGGATGCTGTCGGACCGGACGCGACTGCGACACGACGTCGTGTCCGACGACCTCGTCGACGACGATGACGACGGACGGCCGCACGATCGTTGTTCCGGCGGAGACGACGGCCCCGCCTGTTGGGATGGGGAGTGCGCGCTGCGCGAGTGGATGGTTCAGCTGCGCTGATACCGTTGGAGGGGGGTGTTGTCCGACGGGCTATGCGTGCGGGTCGAGTTGCACTGCGGTCGCGACGGCGACGGCGACGGGGACTGTGGCCAAGGAGGCGCCGGGGAATTCGGGTAGTCGGATGAGTCCGACGGGTCTGGTGGGAACACTGGTGATAGCGATGGTGATGTCGCTGTTAATGTAGCTTCATTTTGGGTAGATAGATTCTGAAGCCAGCACTTGAACTGTCAGCCAACTAACGTTGTACACAACTAAACATTAAAGGGGTCATGTGCATTGCTTCAGCAAAATGATAACACCCGCTATGTACAGTAAACACTTCTCCCTGTTCCAGCTTTCTTAATGCATTCTCAAGCCTCACAAGCCGAAAACAACCTTGTTGCGTCACAAAAATAACATGATGGTATCTTTGACTTACCAAACAGGTGCAAAAAAATCCAATTGTCGATAAGATACCTTGCGTGCTGATACTCTCCTTCTCCCGAATCTTTGGAGGGATATGCTGCAACCAGTACTCCAATCTAGTGACACCCCTGCAACTGCAGAGGTGTATGGTTATCCCACGGAGGCGCGCGGCAGGTCGTTGTTCAAGTCATATTGGCCTGGTTGCGGTCTAAACTAGGCGGAGTGCCGACTGATCGGAAGCATCAGGCTTGACGTCTCAGATTGGAGAGAAGCAGCTTAGCATAAGCTGCAGCAGTAGCAGACGCATACTCCTGCCAGACTTTGTTCTTGTCCGAGTCTGCATAGTCACATATGCCCCGGATGACAAGGCACTGGGTAACACTCGCTATCCCAGCCGCCTCCATCTCGACGCAAAGCGCATTGTATTTCTGACCCAGGCGGTCTCTCGACGCCGGATTCTTTTTGACTTGGTTTCCTGATGCGATCAACCCGTAGTGGATCTTTGGCTGACTCCTGATTTCGACTGCGTGACTATTATGCCACCCATCGTTTTTCTGAGTTGAACCATTTAAAGAGACAGCCTCAACTTGTAAAAGCTTGTCCTTCCCTGCTCCTGGGTGTCCGTACTCCGGCCGAAGGTCTGATATTCTCTTGATATGCGGTTGCAGAGGGTCAGAAGGGAGATCCGGATCAGATCGCAGGTCGCTTATGACATTCAGTAATGCATGTGGAGGAGGTGGTAAAGCACCAGTTTGTTCGAAGTCGCCGTTTTCGACATCCTTCCCACGGTCGTACTGGATGACTCCCGGAAAACCTCCTTCTGGAAGGCTCACCACCACATCTCCAAGGCGTATATCATTTTCTTTGGTTGGCACTCCGCCGCCAATCCCCACTAAAAGGTAGTGTTCCACTGAAGTAAAGGTCCTTTTCATGTTGGTCATGATCTGAGCCGCGGGGCTTGTGCCGTAGTTTCCCGCCGGCAGACAGGCAGTAACAACATTGTGATGAGCCAGGCGACCCAAGGCATATTGATTTGTATCTCCTAGAGGAATCTCGAGATGCTGGTGTTTCTCATCGAAGAGTGACCGAACTGCTAGGTGCTCCTTGGCAAGCGCGCATACTATGCCAATCCTGTAGTCATCATGCTTGAGACGCCTTAGAGACGGAGTCGAGGTTGTTTCACTGGATAGCATCTGAGGCAACACATAAGGCGGAAACCTCCCATTGGCATCGGGTCCAGGCTCCTCTGATAAGGACCGAAGGTCTCTTGGCGTCCAATTGATCTTGTGGGCATCGCCACAATAAGCCAAGCGCTTGTTGATAAAGTGCACCTTGCTCTTGATGGAGGGATAAGGATCGTGTGCTGCAGATGGTCCAAGTAACGAGGTGCGTGTTCGAGAACTCTCCCTCGTTGTTTTGTCCTCGTACTTCTGAGATAGTCGAGAGGCTGTGTGATAGGCACTTGCTGCTGGTATATCAGGCTGGTAAGCCTCAACATAGGTCTGGAGCGGCTTCAAAATGTTCCAGTACACCTTGCTTCGCAACTCCTGATCATCCAACTCATTCTCGGGGTAGAGATCAAGACAGTTGGCTATGATGTCCAGGAAAGGTTTCTCGATACAAGATTCCCGTAAATCGCACTCTTCACGGCCGAGGGCGTTGAACAGTGATATGTTCTCATCCTCGCCATCATGCTCTTCGTCTTCTGGTAAAATTACAATTCTTCGGCCGAATAACAACTCCCAGAGGATGACTGCTAGATGAAGCACAAATGCTGAGCCCCCGATCTCTTTCAGCATCATCTCTTTGGTGATCTCTCGTACAACGTAAGGTTTGTAAATATCGGTCCGTGGGTCATGAGGTTGGGCGACGTAGATGGCCTCAGTTTTCCACACCTCCGACAAAAGCGGACTCCCAATGAGATAAAACAAGGATCTCGTGATTGATTTGGCTAAGATTAGCCTATCCTTCTTCAACAACCTGATAGAAGAAGATCTTGATCCACCCTTTGCATGGAGCAGCTCCTCTAACTTCAGGGTTGGAGCCATAGCAATGTCTTTCAGGCGACCGCCTGGAGCGTCTATTGGATGCCATGAGCCATCATGGGATACTTGAATGCGCAGGTGCCTTTTGAATTTGCAGGACCGCTTCAGAATTGTACAAATGTTTTGCCTCCGATCTTCCAATCCCATTCTTGGAAGATCCTTGTGACTCTGATTGCTCCAGGAGACGCGATGCCATCTCACTGAGCCATTGTGGCTACATAGTGAGATCAGAGTATCAATTTCGGGCTGACTGAATCCGCTAAGATGGATATGAGCTGAGTGAGGTGGCTGGCAGGACTGAAGTTCCTTGGCCAATAGTCTTAACAAGGCCTTTGCGATGTCAGACACGCGTTTTGCCTGTGCCAACTCGTTCATCGCCACATCATCATCCCATGGAGTATACGCGTCCTGTTGGTAGAGAGGTCGTCTTTGTGATTCTGGGTCGACCATTGGTGAATCAAAAATACGCCTTATCGTCTCATTAAACCGCTGTGCCTGGCTGCATATCAGACGGTACTGGGCAGCGGCTGTCCCAAACGATATCCAAGGTGGACGCTGATCAGGGCGACTCGATGAATGCAGATCGGGAAGGCAAACGCCTTCCAGGGCCATGAGTTTGGGGAAACCGCATGTATGCGCTCGGTCTGCTGAAGACTGAAGGTTATAAACAACTCAAAGGGTGACTACCTTGTGTGGGAAGGGGCTCGCTACCTTGATATTTGCGAATCGACTCGTCCACCAAGTCCTCCAGCAAATACAAAACGTCTTCCAATGCATCTCGCGCGGTCTCAAATTCCTGTGGGGAGAGGTCACATGCACTGTATGACTCCGTCAAGACGTTTTGCATCTCTCTGAGCTCAAATCGCAGAAGGGTAACAGAGTTCTTCAATGTCTCCTGTCGGCGTGAGATAGAGTCGTGATATGGATGGGAGGCGGAGGCGCTCGAAGGAGGGAGGGCTCTTATGAAAAAGGGCAGAACTGTGAGGAAGAGTTGCGCATAGCCCTTCTCATCGTCGCACAGTCTCATCTTGTCCAGGTGAGATCTAGGACCGACTCGGTGAAAGCAGCGTTGCTTTGATCTCTGATACAAAGAGAAGAACCTGAGCGGGGTAAGCGGCGCTTATTGATGTTTTGTTTTGCTCAGCCTTGTCTCCTTCTTTCCTTGAGACCAACATATCCGCGGTACCTTTTCACACCAATGCTCGACAATGGCTGCCACCGATCACGACGAGGACACGATCTATGCTTCCGCAGGCTTGTGTTCCAACCTTCTTGATCACATCCTGGAGAGAGCCAAGAATGAGAGGGAAAGCCTCCTGCTTATTGAAGAGTTGAGGGGGCGCTTCAGCCTCTGGGCAAGGTATGTTGGGGTTTTTGCAGCACAACGAGCATCTCTGGATGCTCGGCTGGATCCACATCCAGACATAAAAGACATGGTCATCGAGTTGCTTGACATGGTGCGCAGAAATCTACAGTGGGGTAGGTGGCTGATATCTCTCGCTGTATAGGCTTATCGTATACTAATAGAGGTGCAGAATCTGAAAGCACTCCAGAGGCCAGCACGAATGACGCTTCGACGACTGGTAGTCAAAGCGACGAGACCGACATACCGGACATAGCGCAGCCAGGTCTGAGCGCGGCAGCCGCAGCCATCGATAGACTTATTGTCTTAGGAGCTTCGATACGTCGGTCAGGGCGACAAAGTCATCGATCGCAGGGTTTTACAGTCTCTGCTGGACGAGAAGAGTCATTGTGCGGTTTGCTCGTCCGCAAGAGGTTTCCGCACGCGCAGAAAAGCCTCTGCGACCAGATCGGTGCCTCCATACACGTTCGTGGGATATCATTTCGATATTTAAAGAAACACAACGACAAGCTTGCGTATCAACGAGACGCCTTCGGGGAGCCTGCAGCGACGATAATAGGCGGAGAAGCTGGCGAGCTGCAAGACCAAGGAACGAACGTATTTCATGATCAGAAGCATAGAAGCCAGCAGGCGCCTACCACAGTTGAAACTCTGCCTTCGCGTGTCTCGGCGTCTAAAGTTTCCCGGAGTAAGAAGCCAACTGCGTCTATTATTAGCAGAGGTTCGACAGTCCAAGAGGCTCAAGAGACATCTTTCTACTATCCTCCTAAGCCACAGCCACGGCTAGGAGAGAAGTTCATCTCATGCCCAATCTGTTCTGAACCACTGGAAAAAGAAGAGTTGACAAAAGAGTCTTGGTGGTAAGTGGCAGACCATCATTGGATACTGTTGTGTTTAATCATGATGGGTAGGGCTCATGTTGATCACGACCTCGAACCATACATTTGCCTCTCAGAAGAATGCAAAGAGCCGCTTCGCTTCTTTGTACGCCAGCGAGAATGGGCGGAACATATGCAGACACGACATACCATGACTTGGACCCAACAGGTTCACACCGAGAAGTGGTACTGTGACATAGGCCATAGCGACGCATTAGAGTTTGACGAAAAGGAGCCATTTCTCACTCATTTAAAAGCCGAACATGGTGAGACGCTCTCGAAATCCCAGCTCCAGGGTCGAGCAAGACGCAACCGGAGAGTGGCCATTAGGGATCCATTTATATGTCCTCTCTGCGACTGTGTACCGGAGGCCCTCGTGCCTTATGTGAGCGAAAGACCATATAAGCAGCTTTCAGAGCATATCGCACAGCATCTCAAGTCACTAGCTTTTCTCTCGTTGTCATATGTACAGGACAGTCTTGATGACGTGCAAGGCGAGACGGAAAGTTCGCGTGACGACAGAACCAGCACGGATGCGCGAAACTCCAGAGATCCTCAGCAGCATTATGATTTGGAATCTTTGGGAGATATTCCTGAGACGATGAACACCTCAGATGGCAAGCGAAGAGTGGATGGGCTGGAGTTCGATAACGGCGGACTGCCCGAGCTTGGGGAGCCAGAGAATTGGTCCTTCTTACCGGCCAAAAACCTTGAGACTGACTGGGCTCTTCTCAAGGAAGGGTTGACAAAAAAGGGCGAAAGTTCCCAGCGTGACATTCGTGTTACCGCTGATGCCCTCCCAAAGTATCCCATGAGGATATCACTTGACACGAGTGCTGCCCCCCGTTTTATAAGCAAAGAACAGTGGAAGAAAATAGCAAAGAGCACTAGAAGAAGATAGCAAAGGACAGCTAGATGGACCGCAACTGTTTTCCAGATATTGCGACGCCATTACATAGGTAGTATATCACCCGAAACCACTTTAGATTGGTATTTCTGGGGAGGGAAAATCACGTATGTACTCAACAGATTTGCAGTCGCCGATCTTGAAGCCCCTGATGTTATCATTCTCAGGGACACGATCCAAGGGTACCTAGTACAGTCTACTACTAGCCGTACCCAGGTTTGGATACAGAAAAGCTGGCCGAAAAGAATAAGTGTACTACAGAAGGACCCCAACAAATTCCAGATACGACTTCAATCAACTCTTTGTTAGAAGGTTGCTGGCGATGCTAAACATTCATGATTCCGGAACCATCTGATGAGGGACGGCTTGAGCAAACAAACTGGATAAACTTCTCTCGAAGGGACTGATTATGAGGTTTCTCGAAGAAATAGCAAGATTATCAGTGTCGACCACCCATGAAGTTGTGGTGAAGCAAAAAGGAAAAGCCCCGTGGGGGAAGAGTTTATCCCCGCCAGTTTGGGTTTAGCCGGTCACCGAGCGGCTCCGACGCCGGGCTTAATCATCACATTATCTCCATCCTGCATTCCTTCGCTTCACTCTCCCTCTCCTCTCCTCCTCCGCCTCAATTCCCGTCAATTCCCTGCTTCCATTGCATCATGTCTCAGCAACAACAGCAGCAGAAGCCCCTCCCCTTCATCTACCAGTTCGCCGCTGGTGCGGTGGCCGGTGTGTCCGAGGTACGTCCCCCGTATCAGCCCACGCATTGACTCAGCTAACACCGAATCTCCAGATTCTGGTCATGTACGATCCGTTCCCTCTCTCAATCCACTGACTTCACCCATTCTAACGACCCAGGTACCCATTGGACGTCGTCAAGACCCGCGTGTAAGTCGCCAACCGCCCCTCCACGCGACCACCTTCCCCGCTAACGCCCGCAGACAACTCCAGAAGGGCGTCGCCACCGCCGGTGAGGACTACTACAATGGCATGTTCGACTGCCTGCGCAAGATCGTCAAGAACGAGGGGTACGCATCCTCCTTCCCCTCTCCCCGTCGAGCCCCATAATAACAGACGCAACACAGCGCCTCCCGGCTCTACCGCGGCATCACCGCCCCCATCCTCATGGAGGCGCCGAAGCGCGCGACCAAGTTCGCCGCGAACGACAGCTGGGGCGCGTTCTACCGGGGCCTGTTCGGCGTGGAGAAGCAGACGCAGAGTCTGGCGGTGCTGACGGGCGCGACGGCCGGCGCGACCGAGTCGTTCGTGGTGGTCCCCTTCGAGCTGGTCAAGATCCGGCTGCAGGACCGCGCGTCGGCGGGCAAGTACAACGGCATGCTGGACGTGGTGAAGAAGATCGTGGCCTCGGAGGGTCCCCTCGCGCTGTACAACGGCCTCGAGTCCACGCTGTGGCGCCACATCCTCTGGAACAGCGGCTACTTCGGCTGCATCTTCCAGGTGCGCGCGCAGCTGCCCGCCGCCGAGCCCGGCAACAAGGCCCAGCAGACCCGCAACGACCTCATCGCCGGTACGATCGGTGGTACCGCCGGTACCATCCTCAACACCCCCATGGATGTCGTCAAGTCGCGCATCCAGAACAGCCCCAAGGTCCCCGGACAGACGCCCAAGTACAACTGGGCCTGGCCGGCTGTCGGTACCGTCATGAAGGAGGAGGGCTTCAGCGCCCTGTACAAGGGCTTCATGCCTAAGGTGCTGCGGCTGGGTCCTGGTGGTGGTATCCTGCTGGTCGTCTTCACCGGTGTCATGGATTTCTTCCGCAAGATGCGCGGTGAGTAAGCGGGTGGCCAGTGGTTTTGTTGTTGCTGTTGTCGTTGCAAATAGATTCATGTTAGACGCGGAATCCATTCGTACAGCCTTACGTCTACACAATGAGATCAAAAAAAATTCAATCGAGTACGCAACGTCGTATGCCGTATGGTTAATAGAAAGATACACGAAAGGCAGAAGCGAATTAAAAACAAAACAAGGGTATCGATGTAGAATCCACAATGTAGAACAGTTCTCAGCCGGCAAAAGCACAGCCCAAAACAAATCAATAACTAACCATCGCAAAAACACACTCAACAAATAGCAATGAAACAATCGGTCTCAGGCATCATTATGCGGAAAGAACATATGTAGTGTATCAAGTCCGATCCAGGGAAGAATTGCATCAAGCAAAGACAAGAATAAAGGTATTAATAAGAAAAGACGACAAAACAAGTCAAAGGATAAAAACCCCATGTAAGCAGCAACATCCAATTAGTCCGATGTCAAGACTTCCGCGTACGCCGGTCAACCGTGCCATCCCTCCGTTTGACGCCGTTGTATGCAATAGGTCATGACATGCTCTGAGAAACAGTCACGGAGCTTCACTGGAGAATCTAGTTCATCTCCATGGCATATTCATCTTCTTCCTTGAAGCTCATCCCCGCGTGACCGGAGCTGCTCCAGTACTGCGCCTGTCCAGTACTGCCGTTGTTCGTGTTGCCCCCGTTGAATGGTGGGCTAAGGCTCTGCGGGCTCAAGGTGCCGTTGTTGGAGACGGGTTCACCGGCCAAGTTCGTGTGCTTGGGAACGCGCAGTCCACTTCCCGGAGCTCGGCTGTAAGCGAAAGTGTTGGGATCATTCTTCTCCAGCGCATCGAGAATCTCCGTCCGCATGCGCTTCTCTTCTTCGGTCTGTTCAAATGGCCACGTGCCACCGAGACTGGAGATCAACTCCGCAAGCTCCGACTCCTGCTGGATCTTGACGTGCAGCGCCCACATCAGATCCCTCATCCATCCCACCGCACCGTTCAAGATGTCGCCCTTGTTCGGTCCTTTCTCCTTTTCCTCGATAGGAAGGCCCATGGTGATGTTACCAGCAGTAGCGCGACGACCATTCCCACCGGCCAGAAGAGATGTGGCAGGGTTGGAGCTCGATCCGGTGGACATGGCAGTGTTGTTGACCAGTTGCTTCCGAACTTTGTCATCCTCGAGGCGGTGTTGAGGGACCAGATGCGACAGATCCTGGATACGTTCGTTGATATTGTCACGTCGCCTGCGCTCCACGAGGTTGTGGGAGGCCCGGCGACGGCGTCGCTTGGCTTCTTGAGACTCCAAATCCTGGGCAGAACCTGGCATGTGGGTATCAACCTTCGCGGGCAAGGAAGCATGCTTTCCAGATTTGAGGATCTCCGAAATCCCGGCATGGTGCGCATGGGGAGGGGACGAGATAGGAGATTCCACGCCATAAGACTGGGCACTTCCGGGCGTACCATCCCACTGGTTCGAAAGGGTCTTCTGGTGCCGATGGTGGAGGCCGGTACGGATCGGTTGCGTCGGGAAACTACCCGATTCCGGTGTTCCCAGCGTCAAAGCGCCCATGGCGGGGGTCTTGGGGGTCATCGGGCTACGACCCTCAGTGGCCTGCAAGCCAGGTCGGCCTTTCGAATTCATATAGCTTTGTTCGAAATGGGAGCCGCTTTGCAGGTGAGAGCCAGGCTGTCCGTGTTGCATGGCGCGGAACTGGTCATAGTTGAAGCTGTTATGCATGAACGGGCTGTGCATGGGAGCACCATCCGGGGTGTTCGAATACATCTGCGACATCTGGCCGGGATGACTCATGGAGATTCCGGCACTGTGTTGATCCTGCATGAAGTTCATGCTGTCTCCACGCTGGATTCCGTTCTGGCCACTGATTTCCAGGTCCAACAGCTCATCGGTATCAATTCCGGAATTGCCAAAGTTGAAACTGGATGACATATTCTGCTGGGAACCAAACGGATAGGACATGAATCCGCTGTTCTGCATGGTTAGTTCGGAAGGGTCCACACCGTCGTTGGTGTTCCCGAACTGGTTGGACATGGTGTAACCGGAGTGCGACATGATGGACTGATTCGGATCACTGTTGAACTCGTCAGGATCGTGTTTGATAAAAACACTCGCTTCAGTCATTGCGGCGAGCGTCCACGGCCTTCGGGAATAATGGGGTACAGATCAGGGAACGCCTTACGATCCAAATACCAAATCCCACGGGATCTATCTCGGTATATATATGTATGCCGAAATCCGGACGAAGTCGACGGGGCGAGAGAGGGGCGATAAAGGTTTCGGTGTGAGACAATCTCCGTTTGGATCGGCTTGCAATTCTGCAGACGAGACGCTGGAATGTGCAAGGGTTCGGAGGTTAACAAGCCGGCACGGAGTTGGGCCGAGGCATGAAAGATTGTAGACAAGATCGGAGAGTGCGGGGTGGGCTACACCTGTGGAGGAAGATGAGTCAATAGATCGAGCGCGAGATGAGGCTCCGAGTACCCCAGATTTCGTTGCGATTCTCGGACGGTGATGGCCGGGGTGGAATCCAGGGGGAAGAGGGGCGACTGAGACAGCAAAGCGTGGCAAGCGGAGAGTTACCAACCTCAGTAAGATGATGAAGTAATGAGCACAGGGGACAGCAACGGCCCCTTGGTAGACGGATGTGGCGATTGGACGGCAAAAAGAGCAGAGTTTGTCCCGATGCGAGGGATGACTGGCAACGGTGAGAAATGGGGATGAGAAAGTCTGAGTCGAAAGCGGCCAAGTCGGAAAAAATGCCAGTATCGTGGGCGGAACTCAAAAGCCGGCCACTGGCGATCGGAGGGAGAGGACCAATGAAGACTGGATTGCTATGAGTAACCGCGAATCTGGGGAAGCCGCAGAGCGCAGAGAGAGATAAACAGAGGCAAAGAAAAGGGATGCGTGGCCATAAGCGAAAAGAGAGGGAGGCAAAGAAATAAATCGATCGATAGTATGGGTTGGGACGGGTCCGCGGAGGCGATGGGGCTGGAACCAGGCCAAATGATTAAGCACGAACCGGGCTTGGAAGACGGACAGCCAGAAACAGAAACCCGGGTCCAACGGGAGATCCGGTCGAGGAGTGGAGAGGAGTTGAAGTTGCTCGAGGATTGATGGATGCCAGCGAGGATGAGACAATAGCAAGAGAGACAGAGACAGAGACCGAGACCGAGAGAGTGAGAGTGAGAGAGAGAGGACAATGTGGAGGGACAACACGAAGACGGAGTGGGGGAGAGTCACCCAGAATAGAACCAGAAGGGCGGTGAAGCCGGGCACTATCCAGTTTGCTCCATCCCCTCTGCGTGTTTTGCCTCCTTTTCATCCCCTGTAGATCCTCTCTATGCCTCTGTCTCTTCTTTTCCTCTGATGAATGTCCTGCTTTGCTTTCCACTTCCTCCCCTTGGTAACATCCAGACCGTCGGATGAGAAATCACCCTCGGATCTCTCTTCTCCGCTTCATCAGATATGCCGTTTACGGCAAGGGGATCGTCGAATAATAAGCGCCCTCCGACCGGTTTATCTTCCGTGCAGAGCTGATCGGGGTTTTCCCCGCCGTCGATGTCTGGAGCACAGAGCCCAACGCGGGTAACATTGTCTTTCTTCCAAAGTTTCTCCGGTGAAATGTCCGCGGAGGGATTCTCCACCTTCTCGATGGCCACGCTTGTAGATTGATGGAAGGGAAGACAAGAAAAGAAACGCATGTTAAAGAAACCGTGTACTCACCAATATGGATTGCTTTCGCAGTGGTCTCTCAGGACGGTACGTCTTTGCGACTCGGGAGCCAGCTGTTAGCCTAGGCGAGTCAGCCTCGAGGTCATCATCCAGATAGACACTGTAGCCTGTGTATAAAGCGAGGCCATTTTAGGAAGCAGCCGCAGTGCCTCACACGTGGCAGAGACGAACCTCCAGTTCGTCAAGTCCAATCAAAAAGACAGTTGCGACGGAAAGAAGCAAACACCACGAACGTAACCATCCACTTGGCCAAGAGCCTCGCTTATCCGCAGACAGGCGGAAGGCTGGACAAGGAACGGAAAGACGGGGAAGGACAGACGCAGGCAACGAGATAACAGAAAGGATCAAGAGGAAGAGGCAGAAGAAGAATAAGACACGAGAGAGCAGAAGAGGGGAACGGGTTACTTACATACCAGGATAATACGCCTCGCTCGATTCAATACGGCGCTGAGACGAGAAGGGGGCTCGAGCTCCTGGAGGTGAAGTCCAACACAATCTCACTCCAGGCTGCCGTTCAGAAAAGGAAGCATGAGGCAGAGAGATTCCAGCGGAGTCTGCGGAGGTTGCGCAATCACGGACGCCAGATACAGAGATGCACAAGGGATATCCCGACCTGGTTAAACAAGAGTCGATGGAGTCTGCGATGGATCGAACAGGGACAATCAAATAAAAGGCAGAGGAAACCAGATGCAGGTCAGAGTGACGAGGGGAGGGAGACTTTAAAGAGCTCCGAGGCGTTCTTCGCAGGCTCTCATTTGATATATCACAGTAATGGTCATGCAGGGCGTCGATCCTCAAATCGACGAGGCTTAACAGGATTTCTACTGTCGATTACGCTTGGGTTTGATTAGTGTTTCTTGACTAAATAAAAAAGAAAAGAAAGAAAAATGATTATGACGATATCTAAAATATTTTCTACCAAAAAGAGAAAAAGAAAATATGAAGAGGGTGTGGAGCAGGCAATCAAATGCGACAGGAATCTAAGAAAATAGAAACCGGTGGCGATCCGGCAGACAAGCGCCAGAGCTATGTGAGTAACATGGAGGGTATGAGTGCCGATGAAGATAACTTCGATCCCTCCCTAGGAATCCATCAGAACAGGAAAAAAAAAAAAAAAAAAAGAAAAAGGGGGAGGGGGGTGGATGAGGGTGTGGTTGGATGCCGGGTGGATGGGTGTATGGTGTAGGAGAAGGTCAGATAGTCTTTCGTCCAAGGAGGGTTGTACAATCCGGATGGGAGTGAATACCTTCGCATCACAATCCCATGAACAGCCAGGTACTACTATATTTGTCACGTTCAAAGGGAGAGAGAGTCATGACTCACAGGGCGTCAGCCTATGAGGATTTTCCAAAAATTGTTTTTGCCCTAGGTAACTATTCGGAGCCCTGGGCCTTTTGCCAATGTCGCCAGGTCGACATGTTCTCGAAAGAATCAAGACTGACATTAATGACGCGACGCGAGTCCCGTTGTATTCTTCGCTTCCTAGCCTGATCATCCAGGCTCTCCCTCTGGGCCTCTGATTCCTCGGGTTGACGTACCGAACGTGTGGCAGCTGGAGGATGTCACTCCAGCAATGTATCAGATGGCCGGTTCGGGCAAAGTCCAAACATACCTGACCTTGATCACTGTGTCAGGCTGAATGACCTGCGAACGTGAGACGGATGGCGAAGGCACATAATAGGCCCCGATATAATATTTCCCCCATTAATTATGCTGAGGATTAGTTACTATTCGTACCCACTGCGGAGTCGGCTCAATCACTGCGTCAGGGAATGATATCCCTCTGGAGCTGAAGGCTCGTCAGCACAGACATGACATCACCCCCTCGACACGCCTCCGCGTCCCGATCACTGCCTATGCCCTACATAGAAGCGCGGGTATCGAGGGAATGGAATGCCTGGATGATCGTGGGACCGCCCCCATGTGGAAGGGATGGAGACGGGAAATGATCTTCGTTTAGTCCCCCCGGGAAGCCTCAGATCATGGATGGAGCGACTGCCACCGGATCGTCCGGGGAGGAAACGTCGCCATACGGAGCCGTCGCGTCGAATCCCACCCTATACGAGGAATCATTATAGGGAAGCATACGCGTAGAGACCGCACGAGGAGGGGGCGCAGAAGCCGCCGTGGAAGCGTATTGCAAACGCTTACCTTGGAACCCCGAGAGACGAATCCAACTCTCTGGTGCGCCACGATCGTCCGAGCGTTTGTGCTGACACACTCGGACGGCGGTCCGTGACACCGTGCAGGTTGGAGATCCTGTCGCTTCCCGAGCAGAAGTCCAGAGGGCACCCGCAGTGGAGATGTGATAGGCGGAAGGGGAGGGTGTAGCTATCGCAGGGAACTTTCGCCCGAGCGAGGTTAGGGTTCCCTAGGCATTTGCCGTTGCCGGTATCTGATATGAATTTCTTGTTTGCTTGAGTTTGGATTAATTTAATGGTTCACACCCTCCGCATGGTCAGTGATTCCAAATACTACATCATCTCAGGAATGTGGGGGCGTCGTATCCAGCTATCAGAGGAATTCTCGGAGATACCCATCAGGAGGAATGCTGTCAACCAGTCACCCGGAGTCTTCAGCACGATTAGTCGAGATTGATTGTTGAAGAGAAACTTTGGGTGTCTACGGGGTACTGATACCTACTACCTAGGTACCTGATAGGGCCCAAGGGGCAAGTACAAGTACCAGGTACAGGTACCGAATATCATTACTAGTTATTAGATATTCCGATTGAAGATATGAGACTTGGCCAGCCAAACGTCAGCAGCGGGAGGCATCTCTATCCTGAATCTCAGAATCCAACCCAAGTGGAATGAAGGCATGCCTCTGGTGCACTTTGGCTCCCGTGGCCCCGTGCCGTCCCGTCAAGGTTCGGAGAACATGGCCGATTGGTATCGACCCACGGGCGACTGCAAGGAGCTATTCGATCGGAGTGGTTTATTGTTCCTTTATCCCAATGCGGGAAATTTCCTGGATGGAGGGAGGGGTTGGATATCGCGTGCATCGCTTATCATCCTTTCCGGCCCTAATGCAATGACCCCATGTTTGGGGAAAAGCCGAGCAAATTCCCGGTGGGGATGGAGGAGACAGGAGACAGGGGGGTCTAGCGGGAGGGTCGGATATCAGATGGGAATCTTATCCGTCATCATACCCCGGTGGAATCTCAATCATGATTTAAGGGTGGGCAATCAAGTAGCCGATGCTCGTTATGTACTCCTACTGGCTGCTGGGTGGACGATCGTTTCAGCAGTGGTGCCAAAACGGGGATGGATGGAGGGGAACTCTTAATACATAGCCTGTAACTCTCTACGTAACATGTCTTTGATCGGGTTCTGACGGTGTACTGATTTCTGGTTAGTACTAGGCAAGTAAGTTCTGCACGCTATCGATGGTGTCTTCGCATAGCGAGTTTAGTAACTAGACTCTGCATCGACCGCTACTTTAGCGAAGATCGACTGGGCTGAGCTACTCCGATCGCCACCGGCTAAACTTAGCTGTGAGGTAGCGCGATACCCGTGAACAATCGTCACAAAACTGCGCAACTACCATGAAATCCGACGGAAGGTTGAGGCATGTTAGGATCTATTTCTGTCCGATGAAGCCTTGGAGATGTTGGAAGGGTCGTCTCATTCTTGGAGGCTAGGCGGTAACTGTGGCATGTACTTCCACCGTCCAGCGGAAACAGCGCTAAGAGAAACATTAGGCAGCGTCGTGAACTACCTAGACTCCGGACGTTTGGAGGAAGATCTTCCATGCCTTTGGGGGAAACAAAGGAGGGTGATTTCCTGATTGGGAAACGGCGCAAGATGGACTGTGATATGCCCGGCAGCCAATCATTTGCATCGATTCTGCCTAGGGGGGTCAGACTGCAGGTCCTTATTGGCGGATGTTACATCAGAGCGGAGTGACTTTCGCCCTATCCGGTCTAGCACCCTTCCCCGGGTCCCGCAGCGCCCATCCGAGGCTGTGATTGGCCAGTGGGCCCATTTGCGCCCCGAACTTCCTCAACGTCCGGCCGACGAGGTTGCGGTGTTGATGCTCCCTCTCACACACACACACTCTCTCCCTCTGGTCAAGGAGCCGCCTGCTGCCCACACCACCATCCCGTCTCCACTATCCTTACCACTCTAATCATTCTCCAGGAAAGAATCCCGACGTCTTAGCACCATGTATGTCTCTCCTTTCCCCTCGCCAAACCCGCGATGGATGAGGATGATTGCCGCCTCCTGCGCACTCTCCCCCCTCCCTCCACGGGCTTGACGCCCTCCTCCATGTCTGGGTCAGATGACAGTGGCTGATTCTGTGGTAGAGCTGGTTTTTGTTTGAAGAACTGCCTCTCTCTGACGTTACGCCGTCGATAACTCCGTCATCGTCTTGCAGCCCTCCCCCTCTCCATTCTCCGCATCTCTCCCTACCTTGTCGGTGGAGGTCCTTCTCCTCGATTTGCCTGTCCTTCCGGCCTTCCATACCAGACAACCGCCTCTCGCATTCCTCCGGTCTCTTGGGACTCCCGTTCATTCGTTCCCGTGCAGCTGGGTCGGGTACTGGATAGACCGTTTGAACCAACCTACGCCCAA
Organism: Aspergillus terreus NIH2624; assembly: GCF_000149615.1. Taxonomy (NCBI): domain Eukaryota; kingdom Fungi; phylum Ascomycota; class Eurotiomycetes; order Eurotiales; family Aspergillaceae; genus Aspergillus; species Aspergillus terreus. Next base: position 1,848,376 of record NT_165928.1, on the reverse strand, counting down.
CAGACATACCGGACGGTCCATTATCGCGAGGCCCGCTACTTCCTTGCGCCGAGTGAATCCTATCGCCCTAGAGGGCGATCACAAGCTTATCGAATCAACGCCTCCAAGAAGCAAACCACCCAACTAGTGCCGGGTCTAAACTGCCCCGTGCCCAAGCTCCTCGGAGTCTAGCTGGGGTTGCGCAAGTCATCTGGCCCGCGCACTGCCCATCCTATCACCGTCCCCTTCCCTCTCACATCCTTCCCACCCCTCCATTATTGCATCTGCAGATCATCTGCACGTACATATTGGTTTCCGTCGTGCATAGTCCCTGCAGAGCTTTCCTGCCTTGACATTCCAAGGCGGCTTTCGACCGAGCTGCCAGCCGTTGGCACTAATCCTGTCGTAACCTTTACTCATCCCCTCCAAGTGCCCCCTCCTGCAGACAGACCAGACGTCCCGTCCACGAATAGGATCATGGCGTCGAATACGTTCCGTGACTCGGTCAACTCATTGGGCTGGTCTCGGAGGGACCCAGATCTCCCGGTGCGCACCAACGACAACTCCTCCACCCCTTTTCTATCACGGTTACAGTCGTGGAATCCCTTCGGTGGAGACGGTTACGTGCAACTGCCCACCCATGAAGCTCCCGGAGCTCCTCTCCCAGCCCCCAGTCGGCGCGAAGAGGAGGATGGTTTCTTTGCCTGTAGGTCCCCAGCTCATGACCGAGTCCCCGTCGCTCCTCCACTGTGATTTGTCGATTTGCTGCACAGCCGGTCCAGGTGACGGCAGCTCAGTTCCTGCATCTGGTCGGGCTGCACGGAACCAGTGTGGCAAATCTGTCGTGTATATCTGCTGATTTCTTCTTGTGTACCTTGCAACATCCTTCGGTCCTAGCGCTGACGTCTACTTAGTGAGTCGATGGGACCGGATGCTCATCTTCGTCGCCTGCAACGTGGGTGCAGCGGTCTGTTTCTTTATTTGCTTTTTCCTCTTCCCGGTGCTCTCCTTGAAACCCCGCAAGTTTGCCATCTTGTAAGTGTCTCCCGGCTGATCAGCCTGCTTCCATCCATTCCGGAGGGCTGGCCGACCCCCTTACATCCTCCTACTCCCTGCACGAGGCGGTGTATGGCTTGTCATGTGTGGCTGAGGGCGTGTGTGTGCTCCCACACCAATCTGAGGGTCGCCTCTCGTCATGCTCCCCATCTCCTGCCAAGACGTTCGAGAATCCTGGGGCTAATCAAACCGGTTTTGCCAATCAGATGGTCTGTCGGGTCGCTCCTTTTCCTGCTCTCATGGGCGGTTCTCATGGGACCCTGGGTGTACGCGAAGCATCTGGTCTCGGGACCACGTCTGCCCTTCACAGCTGCGTATTTCGGCTCGATTGCGCTGACGCTGTATTTTGCGATCGGGGTAAGTCGGATCATGCTCGTTTTGCCTTGTCTTCCCTTCCTGTCGGCCTGCAGCATGACGCCATTGGCAGGGGGTGATTTCTCCTCTGCGGGCGGCCGTCGCACCGACGCCTCGCATTCAATGGATCTTGCATCGACCTGCATGCGCCGGGAGGGTGCACTAGCCTTGGTGACATCATCTCGCACATGCGGTCGACGTCTGATGCTGTGCGCGGTGGGCTCTGTATGACTCATGCTGACTGATGCAGTTGCGGTTGACCTTGTTGACCCTGATCTCGTCTTTGTTCCAGCTCGCCGCGTTGATCTGGTATCTGGTCAGCTACTTTCCCATGGGTAGCACAGGGCTGCAATTTATGGGACGGTTTGGAGTGCAGCGAGTGGGAGCATGGATCAACAACTAGGTACGTAGTATAGATAGTTGTATGTATAATATCATCCAAGAGTTGCATACACTTGCCTAGATATGAGCCGCGCACTGGAGTATACGAGTATATACTTAGAACGTAGATAGAACATCTTATCCAGGCGCTAAAGTACCTAACACCATACAACTACGTATGTACCTAACACAACAACCCCTCAACTACAACCGCCAACCTCACCTATTACATATATACAAACCAATCCTCACCCAAAATGTCCTCAATAACCATCCCCCCCAAATCCCCAACACACACCCACACCCTAATCCTCCTCCACGGCCGCGGCAGCACCGGCCCCGTCTTCAGCGATCCCTCCCTCACAACCACCACGCTCGCAACCTCCCTCCCAACAACAAAATTCATCTTCCCCACCGCCCCAATCCGCCGCTCCACCATCCTCCGCCGCAGTCGTATCCCCCAGTGGTTCGATAATTACTCCCTGGACGACCCGAACGAACGCCCAGAGCTGCAGGCCGAGGGGCTAGCTGATGCGGCCGCCTTCTTGCGCCGTCTTGTCGATGAAGAGGCTGGCCTTCTTGCAACAATGCATGAAGGCGACGCGTACGAGCGTGTGGTTGTTGGCGGGCTGAGTCAGGGGTGTGCGGCTGCTGTTACGTTTGTGCTTGCTGCGGGGGTGAGATTGGGGGCGTTTGTGGGGATGAGTGGGTGGTTGCCGCTGGAACGGCAGATTAAGGGTGTCATGGAGGATGGAAGGGGTGGAGATGAGGATTGTGGTGTTTGTTTTGGGGACGAGGAGGAGGAGGATGAGGAGGAAGAGACATCGTCTGTTCTTCGGGTGGTGAACCATCTGCGCGATGTCTGTGATATGGAGGTCGTCGGTCCTGAGAGGGAGGTACAGGCGACGCGGGGTCTGCAAACGCCGGTGTTTCTGGGGCATGGTGTTGAGGATCCCAAGGTCTCGGTGAGGTTGGGGAGGAAGATGGTGCAGGTGTTGGATGCGTTGGGGATGGATGTTACCTGGAAGGAGTATGAGGGACTCGGGCATTGGTATCGCGTGCCGGACGAGATTGAGGATATTGTTGCGTTTCTGCGAGATAGAGTGGGGGTTCCCGGTGGGACTACATAGAGAGAGTATATCTTAGACTATGGATCTTGTCATTAAGGCGTCTATTTCACTTTATCATCGCATTCATCATTCGTAATCACCGCCGACTCATCACCAGTCCCACAGACCCGGACACCACCTTGACGCCTGGGATCTCCGCCTCCCAGATTCCTTTGTCCGCGCCGGATCCGTTTTCCAACCACCGCTGGAGCAGGTCGTTGCTCTCCTTTGGCTTGACGTCCGGAGACACCGTGCCAACGGTGACATGCGGGAGGGCGTTCGCGCAGGGCCAGTCGGCCTGGTCCTGGTCCTCTGGCGGCATGATGCGCGCGACGAATGTCATCAGCCGGTCGTCCCAGACAAGACGCTCCAGACGCACCCGCGCCGGCGCCAACACGGGTGTCACCGTGGGATCGGACTCAGGCTTCTGGTGCATCTTCTCGATGTACAGGCGGACGTATTGCTCCCACACCTCCGGCTGGTCTTTCTTCGAGGCGCGGTGGATGAGAGTGACGTGGAAGGTGGGCTGGACGCGGCGCGAGTTGACCAGCTGGTGATACAGACGCGCCTTTTCCGGGGCTGTCGAGGGGGGAAACAAAGAGTGAAGGACGGAGGACACCTCGGCGGCCGGTAGAGAGATGCAGAAATATTCAATGTTCTTTGCCAGAACCTCCGGGCTAGGCGGGGCCTGCGGAGGCCCGCCATGGTCCTTGTTGCCTTTGTTCTTCTGCTTCTGGTTCTGCTTGGAACTGTACTGGTGGCTAAGGTCGAGTTGCACCTCGTATTCAGACATGGCCCATTCGATCGCGTCGTCGAGCTCCTGAGCCGAGGGTACCTGTTTGACCACCTCCGGGTAGAACGAGTGCAGCGCGGTCACGACCTTTTCGAGATTCTCGCGAGAAGACGCCGCGACGTCGAGATCGATGACCTCGTCGAAGCTCTTGTCCGGCTCGCGGTCAGTGTCCACTGCCTCGAACCGATTGAGGAAGCCTTCCATAATGCCAATGATCTCCGACGAGTCCTTGCTGCCCGCGCGAATCGTCTGGTGATTATCGCCGCGGTCCAAAACCCGCTTCCTGGTCACCTCTCGAATGCCAGGAAGCAACACGCCCTTCGGCTCGTGAACGTACTGGAGGGCAACGAATCGAGCGGCGGGAATGACCGGGAAGATGTCGTCCATGAGCTGCTGTCGCTCGCGTCTCATGTGGTTGTTCCGGTCCGCAATCACCACCGGCTTGTCTGCCAGCTGCATGGTGATGTCCAGGGCGAACTTCTTCGGTTTGTTCTTCTGCTTGGGGATGTTGTCGTTCTGGATGTGGCCCCATCCGAACAGCTTCGTCAGCGCCAGCGCCACCGTCGTCTTTCCGCAGCCAAGAGACGCAATCGGACAGAGAATCACGTCCCGGGTCACTTCGTTTTCCGTCGCCATAGCGATGATCTCAGACCCCTTCAGTCCTCTCTCGCGGAGGAATCCTTCCCGCAGCGCGATAATCCCATGATTCTGCTGGTACTGCTTGGCGAGACCGGGGTTCTGCGCGAACTGCCGGCGCGCATACTGCAGATACTCCTCCGTGATCTTCTTGTGCTTCTTGATGTTGGGCACCTTGCCAGAAATGACGGCCTTGGTGCACTCGCGCCACTGGCGATACATCAGGTACGGCTCTTCGAACTTGTACTTGAAGAACCAGTCCATGTACGGGCCCACGCCCCCCTGGTTCATCTGGCAGCGGACCACGAAGCCCTCCGTCTCGCGCCCATCCCACGACCCGGTCTCGGCACACTGCTCCAGGAACTTTTTGACCGCGTCCAGGTCCTCGTACACGACGTATTTGGCCTTCTTGAACCCCCACTTGTCGGCAAACGCATGCACCTCGGCGCCCGAACATGTCGCAAAGTAGGGGACGTTGTAGTTCAGCCCGTGGAGATAGATACCCGCGGCATTCTCGTCGTACGCCAGGACGTGTTCCTCGAACTGGTCATCGCACAGCTCCCCCACCGCCGTCGCATTCATGCTCCGCAGCTCGCGCGCCAGGTCCTTGACAGATCGGCCCGTCGCCGCGAGGTGACGCTCCACCCACTGCTCACCCGCCTGCGCATGGCTGACCGCCGCGTCACTGCGCACGCCCGTTGAGTGCTTACTGCACACCAAGAGCGTGTCGTCCTCCAGCCCCGAAATGAAAATGATACATCCGTTCTCCTTGACGCTCAGCTCGTACGGTCCGCGTGTGTTGTTCTCAATGTTCCTCCACTTCGTAGCGTTCACTTCGTCGACGTTGAAGAACTTGTCGTACCCGCGTACTGCGATCTCGGGCGTGCCGTCCTTTCGTATAGTGGTGAACAGTCCGCGGGCGTAGGTTGGCAGATCGCTTCGCTTGTACTCCCAATCCATGAACCGCCACGAATCGACGCTGATGTGATCGGATCCCGCCACGGGGAAGGTAGATTTCTTGCAGGAAAAGGTCTTTTTGCCCTCGCGTTTAGTGCGCTTGCTGGCGGTTTCGAGGGCGGCGATCAAGTCGCCGACCTCCGTTGGGTCCTGTCGAACCATCTTTGTATTACTGGAGTGGTCAAGATGAGAGAGTGCGTAAAGAGGAAGAAGAAAGAAGAAAAAAATAAGGACCCGCTTTTAAAGCTCAATGACCGCAACGCCTGCAACGTGAGTCAGAAGGAAACAACGCGATGGAAATGACTGAGAGCCTTATCGATGCGGGGCCGGCAGAATTTCTTCTCTCCGCCTGCGCCACCATCCCGCCCACTATTAAACCCCAAGCTTCCATCCTATCGTCGCAGTCAATCAACTTGATTCCGCCTCGATTCCTGCCGGTGCGCCCTCTTGGCTCTAGCTCCTCTTTGACACCCTCTAACTATGACTCAGACACCATGACTCAACCCAACCCGTACATTCTTGCAGCCGACAACCCCACCGCCGTGCTGACCCTGCTGCGCGCCGATCCCTCCATCGCCTCCAACCAGGACGAACACGGCTACTCGCTGCTGCACGCTGCCGCGTCCTACGGCCACATCGACCTGCTGCGCGCGCTGGTGCGCGATTTCCACGCCGACGTGAACCTCCTCGACGAAGACGGCGAGACCTGTCTGTTCGTGACCGAGTCCGTCGACATCGCAAAGTGTCTGGTCGAGGAGCTGGGCGTCGACGTCGCCCGCAAGAACGATGAGGGCTTCACCGCGCTCGAGTCCATCGAGGCCGACGGCTCGTTCCCGGCCGTCGCGGCGTACCTGCGCCAGGTCATGGGGCTGCCCGAGCAGCCGGACACGGGCGCCGACGCCGCGCTGAACCCGCCGCCGCCGCTGCCGCCTAACATCAAGGTTAACTTGGGGACTGTGTCGGAGCAGGAGGCGAACGCTGGGGCGGACGAGGTGGACCCGGAGTTTAAGCGCCGCATTGATGAGTTGGCGGCGCGGGAGGATTTTAACAGCGAGGCGACGCAGGCTCAGCTACGCGAGCTCGTCATGGATGCTATTCGTGGGTCGAATATTAATACCCAGGATCGGGAGGTGCGCCGTCGCATGGATTAGGCAGGGTGTTGTTGGTTGGTTGGTTATGATTTACGAGCGTGAGCTCGATTACCCCGGCGATACGTTGCCTGCGCCGACGGCATGGCCCAAGTCAGCGGAATGTTTGATCTCCTGGGTCCGGCCTGAGGTCGAGAAGCGAAATCTTCTCATGGCGGTGATGTTACATGTCCAATTTGAGATACCCTGGACGATAGTAGCGAGCGTCAATGAGTGAATGAGCATATAACAAGCAATACTATCAGAATAGTACAGCATCTAGACCATGATCTAATGTCCGTTCGAGTATGGATAGAGGCTGTGTAGTTCAGCTGTGGCTGAGCTTATCTTATCTACTCCGCTGCGGCCTCCGCTCACATTTATAACTCCCGCCGCATCAGCATCATTCTAGTCTTCTACCCAGACAACATCATGGCCGGCGAAAAGTCACAGACACCATTCGAAAATCTGGGCACGTCGCCTGACAGCCACCATACTACGCTGTCAGACCGCGTCGTCGCATCCGACACCTCAGACAGTGCGGATCCACCGCCATACACCATCACTGCTACAACTACACCCTCCGCACCAACCACCCAAGAAACACATCCACCCACCACATCAGGACCACAATCCCAATCCCTAGAACACAAGCCGATCGCAATCCCCGCGATCAGCTCCTCATCTGACTCCCCCTTTCTACGGGCCTACGCCCCCATCCTAACCACCTACAATCTCCCACGCGACTCCTTCTTCTCCTTCCTGGACCACCTGAACAAGGTTATATCCGGGAGCCCGCCATTGCAGGTCCTCGACGCGACCGGCGGCATCCTCCAGTCGGTGCCGATTCTCTTCCCGCTGCGCTGGATCGGCTCCGCGGTCAGCGGGCTGGCCAGTCTCGGCAGCCAGGGCGTCTCCAAGAGTCGCGCGGACTCGTACCTCCGGCAGGCGAACCGCGAGACGTTTGGCCCGCGCGGGCTGAAGGTCGAGATTGCCAAGCTTGATGCGCTGGCGTACATGGCTAATATCCCCATTCTGGATTCCAATGGGAAGGTTAGTCGGCAGAATCCGCTGTTGCAGCGGTTGTTGGAGACGGGGGCTGCAGCGGAGGGGGCGCGTGATGCTGGGATGGTAGTGGAGCAGCGTCAGGTTGAGATCTTGCAGCCGTGGATTGCGGCGTTGGAGCTTGATATTCTGCCGTGGACGTCCAAGTCTAAGTTGACGCGGTTCAATGCGGCGCTGAAGAAGAGGAATGACCCGGCTCAGTGGAGGGATGGGTTGGGGCAAAGCAGTGAGGCGAGTGAAGAGACGGATATTCGACATGGCTTGTGGCTTGTGATACGGCCGGTGGATGCATGATTATCTGTTTATTTCTGAAAATAGTTTAATATACCATAATCCAGGACCGAAATGCGCTCGGTCTTCTCACGTACAACACGCTTCCTATTGAGCTTGTAGGACTACTACGATCACAACCACAATACACCTTATATACCACTAGAGGCCAGGTGTCTTATCCCTTTTAGTAGTGGAATGGCCATTTGGTAGGCAGCAGGTAGGCAAGGCAGACACCGTGGGCGCTAGTTTAGCTTCATCCTGCAACCAACAAAACAAAACACAACATAAACCTCCTCTACCTCCATCTCTCCCTAATCCAACCACCCTCACAATGGACACCACAATGGAAACCACCTCTGAAACGACCCCTCTCCTCCCTCCTTCCCCTCTCCCAGCACCCTCTACCTCCCCCCGAAGTCCAGCCCTAATCCTCCCAATCTTCATGTCCGCCCTCAGCTTCCTCTACACCCTCCCAACCAGCATCTGGATCAAATCGTCCCCCAGTCTCGACTGGGCAACCAGCGTATGCGCCAATCTCGTCTTCAACCTGGTATCCCCTCCCTCTCCCCCAACTTCCCTCATAAAGCAGCTTCTAACAGAAAGACAGAGCATCGTCTCCGCCTTCAGCCTGGCGCTGAACATCGCCCGGCACCGCAACCACCCCGAAGGGCCCTTTGCGTTCTTTGCGTTCGTCATTGACGTCATGATTGGCTTGTTTGGGGTCACGACCACGATATTCGGGTTCGAGGAGTTGGGGTATCGTCCTGCTTGTCCGTCGGGTGTCATCGTGGAGCGGTGTAGGCCGGTGGTTGTGGATGTCTTATTGAGGGTTGGGCTTGCGGTTGGGCTGGTGGTTGCGTATGTTCTCCTCTATGCCTCTCTCTGTCTGTCTCTATGCCTGGTGTGGGGGCTGTGCTAATTGCGGTAGTTTTGTTCATGCGCTGTTTGTGTTTGGAGCGCTCGTAGTTGCGGTTCGCAAGCTGCGGCAGGGGTATAATACTTGGAGATTCCCGACGGGGCAGCTAACTTTCGAGTTTACTATCAAGGTCTTGCGTCAGGAGGACGGGAGGGATGAGGAAGCGCTCGTCCCTCAGGCTTAGGCACATGGCACCGTATTAGTACTATCATAGTTTACTGTACAATGTTAATCCCCCAGATACAGCACCAACTTCATTCCGGCTTTTCCTGGATGCACTTCGAACGAGGCTGCAACATGCTAAGACAGAGCCGAGATAAGCCACAAGATAGAGATACATGCGTAGCGGATGGAACATCCGACGGTTCGTAAGATCAGGACCGGAGTCGGGTAATAAAGACAAAAGAGATACAAGTACTAGGTGATCGTCTCACCGCTTCGGCTGGCTCGCTTGATCGAAGCTCTCCAGCACGCTCTCCGCCACCTCTGACTTCTCCGGCTCAGCCTCGCCATCTCCAGAGGTCTCAGGCTTCTCAGACCCCGTCTTCGTCGGCTCCTGCACGCCCAGGGTCTTCGCAGCGATAGCCCGAGCCTGGCTCTCGTTCACCTTACCATACACCGCCATCGCGCTGGAGATCATCCCGCTGATATCCCCTACATTCCCCGGGACAACAACGGCTGTACCCTCCTTGGCGAGGTTGGAGAAAGCATCGACATACTTCTCCGCCACGCTCAAGCTCAGCGCGCCATGCGCGTTCTCGCCGTTGGCCTCAATCGCACGCGCGACAGCCTCGATACCGCGCGCCGTCGCCTGGGCCTTGAGAAGGATCGCCTCGGCCTCACCAGCCGCCCGGTTGATGTTCTCCGCGCGGAGAGCCTCCGAGGCCAGGATGACGGACTGCTTGCGTCCCTCGGCGATGTTGATGGCGCTCTGGCGCTGACCCTCGGACTCCAGGATCTCGGCGCGCTTCGACCGCTCCGCCGTCACCTGGCGGTGCATGGCGGCCACGACGCCGTCCGGGGCGTGGATATCGCGGATCTCGTAGCGCAAGCACACGACGCCCCAGTCCTGCGCGGCCTCGTTGATCGCCTGCGTGATGTTGGTGTTGAGCGTGGCGCGCTCCTTCAGCACGTGGTCGAGCGTGAGCTGGCCGATCTCCGAGCGCATCGTCGTCTGCGCCAGCTGCGAGATCGCGTATTCGGCGTCTTCCACTCCGTAGCTGATGTCGTCAGCAGGGTCTTCCTACCGTAAGTTGCCTAAGGGAGTCTCACCTGGCCTTGTACGCATCAAACACCCGGGTATATAGCACTCCGTCCAGCTCCAGCGTGACGTTGTCGGCCGTGATGGCGTTCTGACTGGGTATCTCGATAGCGGACTCCTTCAGACTCTTGACGTAGGCGATCCGATCCAGGAAAGGAATCAAGATGGCCAGGCCGGGCTCCAGAATGCGGTGGAACTTGCCCATGCGCTCGACAATCCATGCGGTCTGCTGAGGGACGAAGCGGATGACGGTGTTCATGGGAAGCGGGGAGCGGTTCGAAAAGTACGTCGTCGGCACGCCGGCAGATTGGGAGCCTGAACCGAAGTTCAGAAGTGACGATTCGGGAGCAAGCCTCCGCGGTGATGTGGAAACATGTCGTCGGCGAACGCGGTTCAGAGCGGGTGTGAAGGCGGGAAAGCGAGAGGGTTGAATGAGGCGGTGGGAGGGATTGGAGACATGCCGGAGCAGCCTCGACGTCTGTCGGGAGGCCAGTTCCATCTTGAAAACGGAGATACAATTGAGGGGATGGAGATGAACAGGTTGAGCGGAGAGGGAAGCTGAGGGCAGCTGGCGGAAGACGGGTTGGCTCACCGCCTTGGCGCCTGAGGCAGAATATCAAACCATGTATGTCATCATAACAGCACAGCACCATACCAGAAAGGTACCTACCTATATATTTGCCTTCTAAAAAACACCAGATACATACGACCATAGGGTGTGGAAAACAGGGCTTCCCGTCCGCTCAGCCGTACTTAAGCCACACGCCGGCAGGTTAGTAGTTGGGTGGGTGACCACCAGCGAATCCCTGCTGTTGTATGTATTTTTTTTTCTTTCAATGCTAGGGCATGATTGTGAATCGTTTAAAGGAATAAGTTGTACAAGAATACTTCGAACTTCTAAAATATGTCTTGGTTCTAAGATGGCGGATTGGAAAGTTTAAACAGACGACTTAAACTAATGAGCGTTACAACTTCCCTAACATAAATTTGGCTTCCCCTAAGAAGTCGGAATATCAAGAGTGGACACAACTCGATGGACTTCTAGCGTCCTTCATGCTGGGCACGTGTCAGTAGCCTTGCACCATTCAGCAGCGGCGTCATCTGAGGAAGAGTTGGAGTCAAGTAATAGGAATCCCATAGCGACAAAAATGATATTAAGGCCATCTCTCACCATTGCTGGAGCACCAGCGTCTCTTCTGTCCTCCAACGGTGCATCCACTACCATTGCCACATTTGCTTCGGGAAGCACGACAAGCTGGTGTGCTTTAGTGTCCGGGTTAGAATATTATCATTCAGGAGACAAAGGGTCGAATAGGCTCTATTTATATGTTGCTACTCTTTCCGTTAAGGAATCTCTTAATACTGTTCTGACGCAGCATAGAGTCTGAGTATGATATTCAACCAGCTCCATCGGCTATGTAGTAACCAGCCATATAGATCATACCAACATCCCTTGTGAACGATTGCGCTCATCAGCAGCTCCTGGTCCCTTAGATACAACGAAAGAAGACTGCTTAACTTCCCATTTGGCCTCCACGCTGGTGATTGGTAAGTATCAGTAACCTGCCAGACAGATGCTCACCGATGGCTGACTATAGTGTGGTGATGCAGGGAACTTATTATGATTCGTTTCCTAGGCGGCAATCATTGTTTGAAATAGAAGTAGTCTCCACCATAACAGGATATATTATATAAACATAAATTCGCACTGTAAGTAGCTATATCTATCTTCCTTCCCTATTTGATGAAAGACTATCTTTTTCTTTCTTCCATTTCCCTGGAATTAGAAGTCCACCTCCTCGGGCTTCTGTTCCGGATCCTCCCTGGATGAAGGGATGAGTTTGACAAAATCCGGCTCCAAGACCGCCATTATACTCAAGACCATGGTGATTGCCAAGGCGATGATTTCTTCCAGCACCGCCATGCACAGATAGACGGTTGGATCTCCGTACAGGGAGAACCTATCCAGAGTCGTGTAATCGCCGAGGGCCGAGTAGATCAGCCGGACCACCAAGAAGGGAGTTGACAGGACAATGGCGAGAAAGAGTTTCTTCTGGAACTGTCGCAGTGAGCCGCGGAGTCCCAAGAATAACCAGACACTCAGGACGAGGATCAGAACGAAGACGGCGAGGAAGACGCCCATGGCGGCCTTGGTGATGCTCCCAGGTGGATAACCACTGATACTGACGCCAGTGATACCGAGAATAAGGCCGATGATAGTGATTAGCGTGACTAATTTCATCGGCCTTGGCGGCATTTTCTCCTCCACATCACTAAAAGCACAACGGTTAGTCTTGGGGTTGGTGAGACGAGGAAACTTCCGTGGTTGTCTGCTTACATTTGACGCAGCAGTCCGATAAAGGTTAGCAGCAAAGGGGCGAGACCGATCAGCTGACATACTGCCTCCGCCACTTCGATGTTGTACGAGTTGTTATTGATCGAGAGCAACGAACAAATACTGCCAGCAATTCGAATGAGCGAGAGGATAACCGGAAATCGCCAGATCTTGGCGCCCACCCTCCAGCCTGATCGCTTCCAGATGAAAATGGCGGCAACGAGGATGATGGGGAATATGATGAGCTGGAGGATTGCAATGCCGTCGCGGTAGGTGATCTTCCCCATGGCAGTGCTATAGCGGTGGTGGTAGTAGTAGTAGAGGAAGAAGAAGAAAAAGGAGAAGAATTAGTCGATGGACAAGTATGGTATAGGAGACACAACACTGCTTGATATGACCATCGGACCAGGGAACAGCTGCTCCCTTTTATGTCCTTGGGAGTGGAACATGGTAAACTCGACGTCGAAGTCAGGGAGACCACAGCCCTACTGGTATTGAGATGGTGAGTGGCCCAGCTTCTAGATTACCGCAAGAGGATAAGCCTGTTCTCCGTACGTATACTCCACAGCCACAGCCACTGTGAGATTCAAGCTCATTGAACTGAGCTTAAAGTGGTTCGGCACCCAGCGCTAGTACTTTTCGGGCAGGTAAGATGCTCGGCCAATGGCAGGGGACATGTTGAGAGATGCCAGATATCTACTACTAGTGGGTAGGTACTAGACACATCACCTGGGCGGCTATAAATAATGGGGGTGGCCGACAGCCAGCTCTTTCCTACATACTGCGAATAATGTGACGTTCAAACCCCCAGCCATGGTGGCCATGGCCTGTTGTCTAATGATGCCGCACCCGCCTTGGTAGCTCTACTTTGGCCGCTCGAACAGTCCCAACACTCTTACTTACTGGGCGACTAAGGCCGAGATATAGTCAGTCTTGCCGTCCAGCGACGAAACCGCAGTGGAATCTCTCACTAGGAAAATCGCTTGTACAGGTGAAGGTATGCTGACTAGTCCAACATCTGAATTACCCCAACAAGACTAGCGTGCACGGCAGCATGTCGGGATCAGTAGCCACCCAGAGTCCTCCAGATAGAGAGGGGCGGCCCGCAGGGCGCAGCTTTGAAGCTTAGCAGGTGGGGGCCGTTGGGGCTCATTTGGGCCCAGGGCTCCGTGTAGCTTCAGCTCACGTCGACACGCTCGAGGTGCAGTCATCTTCAGACACCAGCCTCTAGCCTCCATTTTCTCTTCGTAGTCTCATCGTCATCTTTGATCTCCTTGTCAACGGATGCTTCATCATGCCGAAACTCCAGGCATCTCGCCCAAGAACATCCAGAAGTTGCGACAATTGCCGAGTCGTGAAACGACGCGTAGGTCTTTCCTGACTGACGACTATTCTAGTGACCTTGGCACTAACACGGTGCCACAGTGTGACAAGGAGGTTCCCCAGTGTGGTCAATGCATTCGCACGCGCGAAATATGCCGCGGATACCGCGACGAATGGGACTTGATCTTCCGTGACCAGACAAACCACACCATCCAACGTTCCCGTAAGGCCCGAGAAACGAGCAGGGTCTCGACCAGGGCTACCCCACTGATTCCACCTACCCGAGGCCTACACCCCAGTCTCGAGGAGATCGGCGTGAGTTACTTCCTCCGGGACTTTGTCGCGGGGGGTCGCGCCCCGTCACGCGGGTATCTGACCTATATCCCGATGGTCTATTCGGCCGATGCAGAGCACCCGGCCTTCGTGGCCAGTATAGCGGCCGTGGGCCTCGCCGCCTTAGCCTCCCGCCAGCCTGAGCTAAGGGTTTGTGCGCGCGCCAAATACTCAGAGGCGATCCGCCATGTGAACCAGGCGTTAGCATCCCCCGCGGAGTCCGTCAAAGACAGCACCTTGATGGCGGTGATCTCGCTGGGAGTCTTCGAGCACATCTCCAACTTTGAGTCTTGGGTTCGACATGTCAAAGGAGCGGCCGCGTTGGTGGTTGCCCGCGGCAAATCGCAATTCGCCCGTAGGCCTGCCATCCTGATGTTCAACCAGGTGCGCGCCGATATGGCAACGGCTTGTATCCAGACCGTGCAGCCGTTTCCGGCCGAATTGCAGGAGCTGCAGGAAGAGGCGACCAAATATACCGACCGTTTGGATGCATCATGGTTAGCCGGCATCCTCGCCACGCGGTGCGCAACCCTTTTCGCGAGCGTCGCAAAGAAGCATCAGGACAAGTTTCTAGAGACACCCAGATCCTGGACGGACTTCCTAGAAGAAGCGATCGCGATTCAGAGTGATTTTCAACATGTTCATCATATGCTTGCTCTGCAAGAACCGTACATAACTACCAGGGAACTCCGTGGGAGCGCGACTTTCGTTTCTTGCAATGGCCAATATGACCTATACAAGACATCCTGGGCAATAAGGCTTTGGAATAACTGTCGAACGGTGGAGATTATCGTTTGCGAGATTGTATGCTGGCTTATAAACAAGATCCTGACCGAGGAGTCGGCTCGTCCCGCTGCGGACCAGCTGAAGCTTCAGTCAAAGCTCCGGTATACCATGCAGGTTATTTCAAGACGAAGCGCGGACATCCTGGCCAGTGTTCCACAGGGTCTAGGGCTCGTCTCGGTCCCTGATGCGGATATACCCCAGGAACCCAACGTGTCGGGTGGGTATATGCTGATCTGGAATCTGTATACCGTCGGTAAATCTCCTGCTATCAGTGATCAAGATCGCCAATGGATCATCAAGCAACTGAAGGGTATCAGTGAGCGTGCAAATGTTGCAATGGCGCTCGAGCTCGCGAAGGATCTTGTTGAAATAGGACGAAGTGAGCGTTGAGAGCCGCTGCCTATAGGCAGGCCTCTTCAGAGATCAATTTCAAGGAATCCTAGCAATTTCACCCACCGCCAGACGCATCCAGAGAACCGACAAGGTGGTATTTGGCCCATCCACGGAGTTCTAAATAGACAACGCATCTCAGCCCAGCAGATACGCAAGCCACTGAACAAATTTTTCCCTTTAGCCTGCCCCCGTGCCCTGCGAATTTTTAACTTATCACAATCCGAAAAGCTTAAATCTATAAAGTTGTCTAGATCAATATCTGATCGAATAGTATGCTTCTTCCTTTTATACTATTTAGATCTAGTACAGTACATCGGCAGAAGTTCTCGTGCAACGGCCCGAACCACCCGAACCATTAACTAGACGTAGAAACAAGGACGGGACCGGCAGATAGAAGTCAATTGTATGGTCTTCACTCTCTAAATCTCACTGGACGAAGTTCCGGTCCCGGATGAAGCAGTTGCTCCAAGTCGGTCACGTTTCTGCCATCCACACCCTCAAATTTCTTCTTAGACTCCTGAAGACTCTCCGAGTGCATATGTTTTTCGAAGAACTCCAGCATCATTGCAATTTCTGCTGGGCTTAATTGCTTGTAATCTACCACCTCGCCACTCGAGCTAAAACTGCGGTACACTCCGTCGCTAGCAAGATGGGTGAAGCCTTCAAACGATGGCGAGTGTTTGAGGGTCGGGAAGATCTTCGATGTGTCTTCGTCTTTCTGCAGCAATGTCAGTACTGGACAGATGCGAGCTGTCAGAAATACACTTACTATGCAAGACATGATTCAAGTGATCGGTTCGGGTGATATGGCGAATCTCTTGATTGTACTGTATAATAGAGAGGGCGTAGTTGAAAGGAGATAAAGATTCCTCTGAGATGTGGTGAGGGGTAGCTGATACTTAAAGGAAATTCTGACGTGATGACCAGTGGTCACCTGCCCTGACAAGGGGGTATAAAGGGGCCTTTAAGCTACTCTGCCTACCTTACTTAATAGACATACGCGTGACCTCATCAGGCAGTTCCATTTACCGGTGGCTGATTGGTGAGTACGTATGTATTGTACCGCTCTAACCATTGAGTACATACTGTACGCCCCAGGCACAGAAGATTTATCGCGGATATAAGCCTTTTTTTAATCTCAACAATCTGAAGAAGGCTTCGACAAAAAGATGAGGGAAGAATGGAGACAGGATTGCACTAGGACGTGTATAGGCTATCGTTCATGGAGGAATAAGACAAGGAAACAACTGTGGGAAGCACTGGCCGAAACAGGAAGACGGCAAGGTGCGAGGGCAACAAAAAAGATCCTTTCACTAAACACAAATACCTCCGTTTCCTCCTCCTGGTACGACAGCGTCAATATGCGCACAAGCCCGGCAGCCCAAGAACTGGCAAGCATAATCAGTGACGCAAGCTTGGCCTAGGCAGTAGTAGTCGGCCTGCTCGAGAGGGTTGGCTTCGCGCTTCGACTGAGGTGCCTGATGATTCATGGGTTTTCGAAGCTCAGCAGGAGGGTCAAGCAATTGTTTTTCATCCGTAACTTCGCGTCCGTCGACGGCATCGAAGACAGCGTGCAAATGATCCTCTTCCTTCTTCCATGCTTCTGGAAGGTTTTGAAGCAGATGCTTGAGCTGGTCATTGGTCAAGGGGACATAGTCAATGACGGATTCGTTTTCGTCGTAAGCTCGTGCCACACCATCGTCCGCGATGTGGACATATCCCAGAGGTGCGGATTTCAGCTTGGCCATGGCGTCGAAAGCACTGATGCCCTCCTGAGCGGCAACCCTGGGGGCCGCGAGTGACGAGGTTGCCATCAGGCCCAGCACCGCAAGGAAGATTGAACGCATGATTGAGAGACAAGAATTTGTTTGAGATTGTTTTTGTATAAGAAGATTCTTGGATTGAGCTTGGGAATTCGGTGTTTGTTGTAGCCTCTGGAGAAGACAATCACAACTCCTGGCAGGTCAATCAAAGTATTTATACCCATATCAGCCATAAGACATGCCTGGATTCGCGCAGATGACTGAGAATCTCGGAAGTGTAAAGGACTAACTCCGCCACTACGGAGAATAGACACCACCGCTGGAGGTAGCTGATCAACCGGAATTGCTTTTAGTTCATGCTCTAGGCGTTGGAGGTGAGATGTTGGGACATACTGGTGAATGGTAGGATCCTTTGTGAACTAGCGCTATACCAGCGACGTCTTAACCACCCTGGAATACTAAATCCCGCACCTGAAAGTCTCTACTGTATGCATTAGTCTCCTGTTGTGATACCTGGGCAGGCACCTTCCAATCTCACAGGTAAGATCTCATCAGGCTCGGCTCGGATCGGAAAATCGGGTGAGCGGACCCTTAATGCATGTAAGAAACCAACAGAACAATTCTTTAGAAACATACTAGGATGCAAAGCGCAAGGCAGCCGTCAGTGCAGTCTGACAGTTCCCCTCAACCTCCGTCTGGTTATCGACAAGGATTCCTAGAACAAACTGAATAAGACTATTATGATACCGGCAATGATCCTTGCCCTTTTGTATACTCCAACTATCAGCTAATAACGGATCCTTGCTATTGTTGGTGGTGGCAGTGGAGGGTAAATCGTTTGCAATAAGTGGAGTGGGTGACCCATAGGAGAGATAGTATAACGTTTTCCACAATCGAGCCGCGCCTACAACCGAGCCGCGCCCTTTCCACCAAAACTCCTATTTCCTAAGGCTTTTCAACCACCAACGCCATTAAATCTAACTAACTAAATACATGAAATTATAGCCATCTACTAGGGCAATTTCGAATTGTATGTCCCGATTGTTCCACACCCACTACAGCGCTGCGGAGCTCGTCGACGAGGCGCTAGAGTAGATTCCGCAGGCTGCTCATTAAGCTGCGTATCAAGCTGCTGAACGCGGTTTTCACCTTCCTGCACATTAAGAAGGCGGTCATTACCTATCTCAGCACGTCTTCTTGCTTTTTTTTGACGTTGTCGTCCATTTTCAGCGCGTATAGCCCTAATTT
Organism: Aspergillus terreus NIH2624; assembly: GCF_000149615.1. NCBI lineage: Eukaryota > Fungi > Ascomycota > Eurotiomycetes > Eurotiales > Aspergillaceae > Aspergillus > Aspergillus terreus. The sequence goes on along the minus strand of NT_165928.1, from coordinate 1,830,288 downwards.
CTTGCTGCAAAAGAAGGGTAGTTTGCATCGCCATTTGCGCTGCTTTCTCCAGATGTTGAATATGCGCAATAGGACTGCTAGAAAGCTGCCGCTTTCTATTAAGGCTATTCTGCAGGCTTCGAACCTTTCGATTCAGCTGGCGAGTATTCTGCGGAGTCTGAAAAGCAGAGGAAACTGAGCCTTCAACTAGTGGTGTTGTAGGCGTACGCAGTTGAAAGGTAAGCTTGGAAAGAACATGCTCTGGATCAAGCGGCTTAAGCCCTGCTCCTCTAAAGCCGCTGCAGATATTGGCCGAAGTAAAGATTTGCTTGTGGGCGTCCGGATATAGCGATAGGAAGTCTTCTTTATCAATATGGTTGTTGCCAGCAGCCATAAGGTCTTCAAGGAGCTTTCCGTACGCCTCTTTAAGCGGGCCAAAAACGCCCACATCAAGCGGTTGAAGAAGATGTGAAGTATGGGCAGGCATGCAGAGACATATTATTGCATTCTGCTTGCAGAAATCATCGAATTCAGCAGTCAAATGACTACTATGGCCGTCAAGAATAAGCAAGCGCTTTGCACCAGTCATATAGCGCTTAGAAAGCGGTTCAAAGACATTTTTCAGCCAGAGAAGGCCTATTTCATCAGTCGTCCAGCCATTCTGACTAGTAGAAATCCACCAGTCGCGAGGCAGCTTAGGTTCTTGGAACCAGGCAGCCTGTTGAACGCTTGCCTTTAATATAATGACTGGCGGTAGATATACGCCTCTTGACCCGATTGTTTCGATGATTGTAACCCATTCACGATTGCCCCTGAATAACTCTGCGCGGTCGCTCGCTTCGCTCTACTGCAGTAATCACTTTTGAAGTAGAGCAGACTCCCATTGCAAAGCCAGTTTCGTCGAAATTCCAGATATCGTCTTCATGTATGCCGTGTTCTTGAATAGTCGCTCGTACGGTCTCAAACCACGGGCCTATAACCTTTGGATCTTCCTGCTTTGCGCGCTGATAGGTAATACGCCTTGTATATCGCGTACGGAGCTGAGGATGGCGTTTAACAAAGTTATAAGGCCAGTTAGTTCCGATAGCTGCGGTAGGGTCTTGTAAACGACTGCGAAGTAAAACCTGGGCCATTCCACGTAGAAATTCGGGTCGAATTGGAAATCCTCGCGTATCTGCATCTAATAATCGCTTTAGAAGTAATTCCTCTTCGAATTCGGTCAGTTTATGACCATTGGCGCGTGTTTCCGACCGTGATTTAGCACCATGAAGCCGGTCGCGTACAGTGCTTTCGGGGACAGCAAAAAGGGCCACAGCGCGTTTAATTGATTTAACCTGGCCTTTCTGATAAGCTGAAATAGCCATCTGAATGCGCGATTCTTTAGAAAGATGCATATTAAATTGTGGTGATGAGAAAAGACGCGTTGAATTTAGGAAGTAGGAGTTTTGGTGGAAAGGGCGCGGCTCGGTTGTAGGCGCGGCTCGATTGTGGAAAACGTTACAGTTTGATATTAATAATAGTCATGCATGATCGACATCGAACTTCCACAATGTTACATCGTGCGCTGGGGCCAAAAAGCGGAACCTAGAGAAGTGTCAAGCACGATTAAACGAGGCACTATATCCAACTAGGTAACAGCCTAGATGGGAAGTGCGAGTCCCAGGGCCGTAGAGCTTACGTCAGAACAGGGGAAGTGATCTTTCTTACTAAATTAGTATAGTGTAGCCTTAGGAACTATATGTGACCGTTTTAATCATGCGCCAAAAAGCTTGTTAGATTATGCTTTATAAAGCCAGTGCTTATTTAGGCTCTCGATAAGATAACTACGGCTCCTCGCATGACAATCAAAGTATTTATACGTATATCACAGCGTAGGAAGCGGAAAAGAGAGCAATTGCTGATAAAAAGTACAATTCCTTGCGAACTAGTGCAACGCCAGCGACCCTCGCCAACTAGAATTCTAACGTCCGGGTACAAACATTCCGCACAAGGATGCAATAGCTAAGCACTAGCCTGTTGCGTATATACGCCGACTTCCGACTTCCGACTTCCACATACTACATACGAGATCAGGAAGCAGAACCTAGAAAAGCTTCAAGCACTATCCTAACTAGGTAGCTCGTTGCGACAATCACACCTAGTCTAGGGCTATAGTACTAGACCCAGGGTTTCAGAGCGCGGGTCAGAGTAAGCGAAGGAATGTTGGTGATACTTGGAAGGGTGTTATAGACAACGCAGTAGACCTAGAATGTCTCAGGGCCATCCCAGCTCCGTAGCACGATGCCCCAGTCTAAACAAGTCCCGGGACATAGTACTACTCTCGGAGTTTTAGAGCGCGAGTCAGAGTATACGTGGGAATGTTGGCGATCCTTGGAATGGTGTTATAGACAACGCAATAGATATGCATGATGACTGTGTTGTGAGGTAGGTGGTGAGATGAGGTATTTTCTATCCCCCCTTCTTCTTCTTCTTCCTTCTCCCTCTAAATCGGTTTCGAATGGAGGAGAATCATACGTTGGGTAATTGTTGGTTCTGTTCTATGCTCTAGGTGGATCTAAGAAAGAAGGAGTAAATATCTATACAGGCTCAACGACTTCCCCACTGATAATAAATCAGAAAGACAACACATATAAGAAGGCTGAAGAATTCCCTTTCCCAGAATCTTTCTCCATCACTCTTAACCATTACGCCGTTACTCTTAACCATTACTTGAAAGTCCATTCGGAAACCCTCTCCAAGATGCATTTCACTACCGCCCTCCTTTCTGCTATGGCGCTCCTCGCTGCCAACCAGGTCATTGGAGCTGCTGTGGAGGTTCCGCGCGATGTAGACGCAATTCAAATTGCTACCTCGCCTTGTTGGTTCCCTCTGATCATGCAGCACCAAAGACATAGTATTAATATTTCGTGCAGACTATGCTTGCAACTGTCCCAACAACTGCAGTCACAAGGAGGGCTCCAGTTGCAAGTACTACAGCGGTCCTAGCGACGATTCGAAGGTTATCTCTGGCAGTAAGTATCGTGTCACTACAACTTCGCATCTTATATGAGTTAGTATCTAACCATGATCACACAGAATGCGAGTACCAGGGCAGCCAGTTGAACTGCATTGCTAAGTAGACTTCATCTGTCGCGAGACAGTTGTGTCTGTCAAGCAGATAGTTGCGTTTTCTGGGGAGACAGCGTGGATGAAGAGCTAGCTGATAAAGTAACTGTAGTGGTGCTGCAGCATCCCAACTATTGTCACTCATTGAAGGATGTTGAACTTCTTAAGCAGTCTTTGAATATCAAACCATGTTCCGGAACATGATCATTTCTACGAATCGTATGTCTAACCGCCAGGCAAGTGAGGAATGGGCCTGATCTCCAGAGCGGCACGTAACCCTTAGGATATCATTCAATTAGGCTTGTTGCTTGACTACCAATGTAATGTGTATCTTAGAGCAACAGGACAGGAAGTTGAAAGCCACGACGCTGTAAGATGCTGTGAAACACCAACACTCAAGGCACTACTCTCACTGGAAGTGTTCTACCCAACGTGAGAAGCGCTGTGCTACCAAGTGGATCGCGGTTGAAAAGCTGGGTTGGATGAGAAAACCCATCCCATGCATTGATTATGTGGGTCAAGAATTCGCGCCTCCTACTCTGTAATCCCTGCAGGCAGCATATTCTGCGGCAAGTCAGGAAACCAGGCAGCTGCGTAAGGTTCCGACTTTTCCTTCTCAGTGCTCGCCAGAGGAAGTAGGTAAAGTCGAGACCGAACTGACATGGCATTGCCCGGTATATCTAGGTTTGGTAGGCTATGCAAGATGACTGATCCAGCGCCCCATACATTTCACTTGGACAACTTTTTTCAACTATAAAGCCAGCAGACTCTCCTGGTATCTAGCAAGCCAACAAATACCTCTGAGCAATACAACCCTAATCCGTCTGCCTTGATAGCAGGCGTGAGGGTACCCAGTCACATATGGCACCATCCAGGCTATTAAGAAGAGTGTTACTTCCAGGGAGGTCTCTCTGCCTTCTCCCAGCCACCCTCTGTGGAGGCATGGTTGTACTGTATGTATCCACTTCACCTTCCAGGTTCCCATCCACTGATCTGGTCACTACTTAGTGCATGGTTCTTCCTGGACATGGTCCTTGCCGACAGGCTCATCCCTCCTGTGCATGCGAACGGGCTGCAGCGGATACGAGAGAGCTGGAAAACGCCATCCGATTCCATTACAGCGCTCTCCCCTTGGCCCAAGGACTTTAGCCAGGGCGTCACACCCGTCCAGTGCCATTCACATAACGACTACTGGCGCAAGGTGCCACTGTTTGACGCGCTTTCCGCTGGTTGTGTGGGGGTAGAGGCAGATGTCTGGCTAGATAAAACGTCCAATGACCTGCTGGTAGGCCACCGAGCCTCGTCCTTATCAGCCGACCGCACTCTACAGTCTCTCTATATCTGGCCCCTGACCACAATCCTTACCCGCATCAACGATGGCGCCAACTTTTCCGTCCCCAGGTCCGGAGTTTTCGAGGCCCGTCCCAACGCCAGCCTGACACTGCTTATTGACGTCAAGACCGACGGACATACTTCGTGGCCCGTGGTGATGGATCAACTAGAGCCCCTGCGTGCCGGTGGCTGGCTATCATACTGGAATAGGACCGGCGGTGGGCTGGCCTGGCGGCCGATCATAGTAGTGGGCACTGGGAATACTCCATTTGAGCTGGTCAATGCCGACGCCGAATACAGGGACGTGTTCTTTGATGCCCCACTGGATCAACTTGCAGACAACGCCAGCTTCACCGCCAACAACTCATACTACGCAAGCGCATCGTTAAGGAAAGCTGCTGGGATCATCTGGCCCTGGGGCCCAAGCAGACGCCAGAAAGAGACCATGAAGACGATGATCGACACGGCCGCGGCAAGGGGATTGGTGTCCCGATTCTGGGGTATACCCGGGTGGCCGAAGTATCTACGGATGAAGCTCTGGCGATTCTTGGTGGAGAGCGGGATTGGAACACTGAATGTGGACGAGTTGTTCGAGGCGGCGCAATGGATTCGGAATGGGTGCACTGTTGGAGGGCGGGTGTTATGCCCAAGAGTAGTTTAGAGGATTACAAAGATATATGCACATCCTAGACGAGATCCGAAAAACTATATTTTGTTTTATACAGAAAGACCTTTATTCAAAACTTCTGTACTAGCAAGTTGCATCTGTGTATTTAGATTATATCTTCCATCTTATTGCCTGTCTAAATAAGCTTATTATTTCGCTTCTAACAGTAGACTTAGTAGTGTTTATATACCTAAAAGAAAATTTACTATTGAAGCGGGGGGAGAATGCCTATTATCTTTTTCGGGTTAGTTTACATGTTTGGTGGGGCCCAGATTGTCTACGGAGTATATCTCACTAAGAGATTTGCCCAGTAGTTAAGAAATTAACCTCTCTTCTCTCTACCTATGGTGCCGGGTGCCCCCTATCCCGTAGCCATTACAGCTAAGGATATGGTGGTATAGTAGAGTAGATGCCTGCCTCATGAACCTGGAAGTTCCTGACTAAACGTCATCTTCTTTCCTGACCTGCCCAATCACCTGGGCTCCTAAATCTACCCTCATTCATTGTCTTCTGTATTTTATCGTAAAATCTGATCTACAAAGCTTTAAATTATTTCTGGCATAGATGTACTATTTAGGGAATTGCGCTGAAGTATCTATTTAATCAAAACCCTTTCTTGTATATCAGTAAAGACTTTGTCAGCGGTTTTTCATGTAGAGCGAGTTGCTCGTCCTTATAAATATACCCGAAGCTGCTGATAGGGGACCTGAAAGTAACACGACAACGCTTTTAAATTAGAATTTTAGACACGTTTAGCGACTTCGCAGGCTTCGTAGATACGTTTCGACACTTTAGAATAGGAATTCATCATAGTGGTGGTGAAAAATTGATTAAAAGGCTTCAAATTTGTTGTTAAGGTGGGAATTATCGTTGAGGTGTGGGAGACCAACCCCCCAAAGGCGAGGTGGGACTGCTTACTAGAGACGGCTACGGCTCGGAGGGACTCAAGGGCGGTGGCAGAGTTTTGGGACCCGGTGGGTAAATTGTTGACGCCCGCTCAGCTGTAACCCATCATTGTTCGTTTGCTCCATAGGGTGTGGTACTTTATTAAGCAAATAAAGAAAGCCTCGAGCATAAGGAGGACACCGAAAAGTTCTGTTTGCATGACCGCCATTGGAGCCCAAGTTCGTGGCTCAACCTATCTGTAGCCCACTATCTCCCACGACTACGACAAGTAGAAATCAAAACATAACCGGATCCGACAGTTTGAACGCGTCACCGAGGCCCCTCTCCAGGACCGTCGTGATCACCGGACGCTATATCCTCGAAGACTCTAGCAGAGGCCCTGGTTACCTCTGCCAGGCTTTCCTTAAGTTCTGCATGCATCTATCGACCTGTGAGCTCGATATTCGTTTTGAAGAGAGCTATGAGAGACTGACCTTCTGAGTTAGAGATGTGGTTTCTGTACAGACTCTACACCTCAGATCATGCAGCTCTTCCATTTTTGTCATAACCTCGCGTTCCGTAGCCTGGTTCAGGAGACCCAATTCCGGTAGCTTGTTCAAAGTTGGCAGGATGAACTGGCTGGAGACGGCGTTGTAAACGTTTGACGCTTTTGAGGCAAATATGAATCTTGTCTTCATGTCAAAAGCGTTCTCCAGCAACTCCTAACGGGATGTCAGTTTAAAACATAATAAGGGCCCTGGGACTGAATGAGCAATACCATCTTGATCCCGGGATCGATCAAGTCCTCTTTATCCTTGACAAAATCGTATACGAGTGTACTGTGCTCCACTGTGTATTTGATAATGGAATTGATATCGAGAAGGAATTGCATGAACTTCCTGACTAGCTGTTGTAGCTCAGTCACCTTCCTGAAAGACAATTGCACAATGTGTTTGACTTCGTCCTAAAAGACAGAATAATTAGTGACATCCTAAGAAGTGATCAGACCAAGACAAACGCACAATTGACTTTGATTCTGCACTTAGGTGTGCCAGTGTCTGCTCAAGGATTGCTTTTGACTCCTCAAGCTCACGGATCTCCTGATTTCTTCGTTCTTGAGCTTCCTCCATACTCGCGAGGTCTGCCCTGAGGATTCTGTAGTGTATGTAGGCAGCCGCACCAGCAACTGCAAGTCCGACTCCTGTGGTAACTGCCGATGCAGACGCAACTACAGCAGTTAAGCCTCCTTCCGCCAAGATGCTGCCGCTGGCTGCGACTACTGTTATTCAAGCTGGCTCTGGGGAATTGGTCCACTTACTTACCTACAATTCCGGCATACTTTTCGTACGTATCCTTCATCTCGCGAGTCTCTTGCATGCGTTTCGCTCGCTCATTTGTCCTAGCCTCTTCCTTTTCTCTCTGACCTTCCTTCAATTTCTTGTCAACTTCGTTTTTTTTAATCTCGTCGATTACATGCTGCTCCTGCCTCCGCTTCTGGCCTATATAGGGGACAAATTTCTGTGTTAGTAAAGTTATGATCATAGGTGTCGACACTTGATGAAAGAGACATACCCAGCGTGTCTTGCAAAGCATGATAAAGGGCTGCTGTCATGTTGCACCAATCATCAAACAAGGCGCTGACCTCTCCAATGAGGTCTGTACAGTTCGCAACAATCTTCTCGCCTCTCGAAATATACTTAGACAGCAGCCTGTCCCTTGCTTGAGACTGACCAACCTCACAGAACTTCAACATTTTCTCAATCTGCTCGGACCCCTGAGTGTCAATGAGCTGGCAACAGGTAGATTGAAGAGGATAGCGTACAGTCCCATTCGGTTGCGAGAGTTCATTTGTTAAATGAGCCAAGATTTTCATATTCCTCGCAGTCTTTCTGAATGTATGTGTGCCAACGGCTGCACAGTGGCTCACATTCGCAGAGAGTGTTGTATACCTGTATAGCAGTCAGCTTACTACGCTCAGAACAGCGGGCGTATCTGCCATTGGAAAATACTAGACGCACTTAAGCCCAGGGCCCTTTAGCTCAATACCTATGACCATTGGTCTTGAGGTAATCAAAATACATTCGGCGAGAATTCCAATAGAGTCCGGTCCAGCGCGAAAAGTTGTGCTCCAGTCTTCATTTCCATACTGTTTCTGGAGCTCTGTCTCCATGCGCAGGATCGATTGCTCCATTGAGAGTTGAAGAAACTCCGATTTTCTAGTAAAAAGTAAAATATATCGGAGTGTCTCTGGTGCTCAGTTGTTCGGCTGACGAGGGGCGTTTTAGAGGGCGAGGGTAGTGATAGAGCGAAATTTGACAGCTGTCTGATTGTAAAACGAGACTGGAAAGAGACAAAGAGACAAAAGAGCAGAGTGAGATGGACCACGGTGCGAGAAAGATCAGGAAACGAAGAGAAAAAGATGTTTGAGTAAGAAAAAGATTGGTGGGCAGCACTCTCAGAACAAAGCTGAGGTAGTCAGTTATGTCGCTTTTCTTCGTATTGTTGAAGGCAGAAAGAAGAAGATCTGAGGAAAAGAAGACCATGGGAAAGCGTCGCCTCTTTATAGGCATTCCATGCCATTTGTGTCGTCGCAAAACACGCTACCTCCGCGAAGGAAGGCTCCATAAAATGATGCAACTCGAAGCCTGATCAAGCGCCATCTCCCTACTACAACCAAACCATACTCCATATAGTAAGCCAATGAAGAAAAAGGTCTTCTCAATATGGCTAGCGTGAGAGACAAGCGAACAAAAGGGCTATACATTAGTGCTGGGCTCCTAAAAGGCCGACCAATCGAGTTGCAAGGCAGCCATACCCCGGGTTTGATTAGAAACCTCAGCTGGCAGTCGATGGACTAAAGAGCGGGGTAATTTCATCATTAGTGCCACGTCAAGTGGCTGACGCTTAACTGGATATCAGCGTTGGGTGATTAGGAAGTTGTAAGGCTGGTAATCAGGCCAAAAGGTGCGCGACTCACCTCAAATTCAGGTCATCAGGCGTCTTTGGGGTATGATGTGACTATTGACCTGTCCCTTAGCCAGATTACGGGAGTCCCGAATTATGCACCAGCTGTTGACATGCCCTTTATATCGGCATATTCTCGTTCCATCTATTAGCCACCCAGTCTCTTTACCGGAAACACATAACAGGAAGTCTGGCCGTTTTGAACATGGAACGTGCAAGGGCATACGGAGGGCACCGCTGTGTTGTGTTCCGACTCTTCGTCACAGAAGATCTGACTCGAGAGGAAGCCAAGCTCGCATTCGAAGCGCAAGCATCGGTGCCGCGATTGACGTAAGGAGTCAGCGATAGCTTCTTTCATCCATAGTGATCAACTGACACTTTGGCAGGATCCACCAATGGAAGAAACTGCTACGCGACCTCGGTATCTTTAAGTATATTCGGGGGGAAGACGCTGTTCGTGCAAAAGCTATTCTTGATCAGACACCGGATGGCCACCACTGCCTAGTCTTTGCAGATGGTGTACTTCAACAGAACGAAGAGGTTATCCGACACTGTGATAGGAGACAGGACCCGCCGAAGGAGAAGTCCGATCCTCGGGAGCTCACCTGGATCCATCTACCATTCCAGGTTACCATGTTAAGCGACCCAGCCACTTTCAGGAGCTTCCAATACCTTCTTTTTAATACTCGGGTTCATTTCGAGTCCTGCTTTGACAGTGGCGAATGGGCCCCAAATCACAAGGGGGTATACGCCAGGAGCACGGAGCTAAGAGCACAACTAGCGGGTCTCAGTAAGCTGCATAACATGGTCTTCCGTGCATTAAGGCAAATCAAGGCGGGTGAAAATCAGCGAGCCGACACATTGCTAAACAGTTCCTTTGCTCTTCTCCGATCCGTCGTGGGATATCGTCACCATCGCCAGCTCCCTGATATCCTTGGAATACTACTCATGGTCAAGAGAGCCGGCAACGAGGAGCTGCAGAATGGCATTGTAGCCAATCTGGTTTCTATGGCACGAGATGTGCTGCCACAGAATGATCCGCGCAGACTCATGCTCGAATTCTTGGAAAGGATTGATTGGGAGCAATTATGCCCCCTATATCTCGCGTTTGATTCTTACTGCCGTTTCTTGTGGATGAACAGAGCAGGAAACGACCCCGTCAAAGCATATTTCTCTTATAACCAGGCTAGGTTTCCCAGAGCTGATGCGGGTGAGTTCTACAGCCTGTACAAAAGATTGTCTGTCTTTGAGATCGAGGGCATGCTCGATAGAATAGACCTCGAGCTCGGAAAATACAGCCACGAGTCTATGACCCTATGGCACACTGCAATGGAGTACCTGTGGAGTGAGGGGGAGTATGTGAAAATGGGCTACATTTGTCAACGTTTATCCGATCGTGCTGGTCGGCTTGGGACAAGATTTGATTATAGTCAAGACCCACAGCTGAACCACGATGTTTCAACCACCTTTCTTCTTCTTGGTCTAGCACAGGAGGCCCAAGGGTATCCTTACACTGCGAGAATGTCTTTCGAGCAGGCAGCGAAAGTTCGAGACTCAATCATCCCGGTTGATCAATGGGATGCTGCTAGAGAGGGGGCTCTGAGCAAGTGGGTAGAGGTAGATCGCCGGATTGGACAGTTGCACACAGCGAACACCAACAGCATGTTGATCGATAGGATGTACACAGCTATCTGATTTGAGGACAGACACCACGAGGCCCACCATGGCCACTTAGGATGACAGAGATCCATAATCTTGAATGAATGATGGTTTTCATCAGTTTACGGCGTATAGATCTCGCGATACGGATGACCATCTAGAAAAGATTTTTTTTTTTTTTTTTTTTTTTTTGATAACTCCAGCCACAATCATTGACATAGGATCTATTGGTTTCAGCTTACAGTGGGATGCAAAAAGTATTTAGAAAACCCCAAAATGGTTAGCGTATCATAATTTGACCGCCTACTGTGTTGGATGGAGTTATGTATTATTAATACAAAAGTATGCGTGTTAAACTTGGCAGAATAGGCTTATGTAGTAGGCGGTCGAACTAAATTAGTCTAACCAATTCAGGGTGTTTTAAATACTTTTTGCATCCCACTGTACTTTGAGATCTAGGCCCGCCAGGACGCTGCATAATTATTCGAATACGGTTGGTCTACAATGAGGATGCCCTAGTATAGGCTATTTTAAAGCAGCGAGACTATAAGAGGAAGTATAATAGCAACTTACTATAAATCCGTGACATGGACAGTGTCCTCGGACGCTTTATTGGGTGCCGCGGACACTTCGCACTGGATCTATATTCATCTGTCAACGAGGTCAACTGATAGTCATCCCTTCCAGACACCCAGTTCCATCTGAACTCATCATTCAGTAGCTCATCCGCACATTGCACAATGGCTAATCAGACAAATCTCGCATCATTAGTTCTGTCTGGTGGTTTTAGGCCTGGGGGGATTCGACCAGCGCATATCGGGCACAGTCACCCGCCTTACACCGCAACAGAAAAGCCGGCATACCCAGATCCTGGTCATTTTGGGGCTTAGAGCACCTAGAAAAATTCAACACTGTGTCAACGAGTGTGCAATATGCTGTATGAGCTACCGCAGCTACTGATGTTTCTGTGCCATGCTACGGGTTCTGTATGCCTGCACTCCCAGATGAACCAAGGATACTCATAAAGCCTGTTTTTCTCTACCCAAGCTACCAGACAAAGATATAAGCCCAATCCCACCGAGAAACCCCCATGAATGCAATCATACGCCGTCCCAACACCAGAGAAACCCATGAGAAATGCCCGTTCAGTCTCCCATTCTTCAATAGCGCCAGTTAGTCTCAATCGCACCTCGCTGGAAGGAAAGGCAAGGGGAGTTAGGTAAGAAACGAAAGCTTTTCCGCTGTTTTCTTGTGTTTTTTCTTCCATTCGTACTAGAAATCGAAAGAACAAGAGGAGAAACATTATCGCAAATTAAAGAAACCGGAGAACAATGGAACTCTATGGTCGTGGGAACGAACTTCAGCCCGGCGCACCACAAAGACGATACGGCCCAGTAAAACATTCCCGGACTCCAGAATTTTGTAAACCTCCCATGACTGAAGCAAAAGGGGTAAGTAAAATCAAGAGCGAAATGAAGAGGTGAAAGAAGACTGTCAGACAACAAGCCGAGAGGTTCGAATGTGCATATATCAATCCACTTTGCTGGAAGACTGTGTTCGGCAACTTGAAAGACGTAGATGCAAAAGCTGACAAATAGTAATGCAAGTCATGATGATAATGGAACCACGAAAGAGAACATAAATGGCCCGAGGGAGAAAGTGAGAAAGAGAAGGCAGAGAAATGGACTTTTCCAGCGCGGTTCGTCGGGTAACCACCAAGATCACAGTCAATCTTGCTGCGGTTCCGGGGTAGTGGTTGTCACTGCGCCAGGTCCAAGAAGTCCGTAAGACCCTTTGTTTCCGCCGTGACGACAAACTCTTCATGTAGATTGGCGAGGATTCGAGTGACCGCCGCCGATAAAAACCCTTGCTGCGCGGCAAAATGGAACCGTAAAAACAAGCAATAACCCGTTGAAACCAGTGCTGACGTTTCGTGCAAGATCATCAAACGCTAGACTCTTAAATTCATTGTACATTTGTGCATGGAGATTTTGGGCCAAAATGCGACCAGAATTGGTAAGGAGAAGAAAGCAATCGTGTCACGATCGTCGTACCGAGGTTGCGATGCCGTCGAAGTAGTTCATCAAGAACGTATTTTCGGTCATGGCGGCGAAACTTCGTAGACAGAATCGAGAGACGGTAAACACGCGAGATAATCCCCTTCGCCTCGATTGTATGTATGGATCAGATCCGCGGGAGGCTGGACCCATCGAAGTGGTGACTCGCAGGATTCAGATGACTGCTCCAGGATTAGCCCAAAGTTGACGTCGGAGGATATTCATCACACACCTCGTATATCGGCCGACAGATCCTGCGATAAGGGGATGCGATCCAGTCGGCAGTTAATCAGCTCGCTGTTTGATATGTCAACTCTACTGCTCCAAGCACGCCACGACGGATAGCGAGTACGATTATTGAGGCAAGGAACCCAGCCTCCGCCCCAGACTCATATCGCTGACCATGCTATGCGAAAGACAAATCACATCTCAAGGGAGGCTCATACATTTGCTGTCTCGCTTTGGCTGTTCACGGCCGTAGCGGGAGAGAACTCCGGGGCCTCGGAAGACAGTGGCGTCTTCGAAACCGGAGTCTCCGCAGTGCCATTGGGCAGACTGACCGACCCGTTCATTGCTCCATCCACGTGGTTGTTGGCACTTTCATCCGACTTGGCCGCAGAAGGGCCCTGATGTTGGGCGGACGGATCACGCTGTTCGATGGGGAGCACCCACTGTTCCCATCTCTCTCTGGGGCGCAAGCGATCAACACCGTCTTCACCCTGGATGTGTTCAACGTTTCTCAAATTGCGGCAGACATGGCGAAGAAGCTCAAAATCTTCTGTCAGGTTCTTGATCCGCTTGAAGCCAGCGATAAATCCCAAGGCAACGAAGCCCTGAGTATCCATGTGCTTCCGGAGGAACAGGTCCTTGCACAAGTTGTCCACCGAGAAGTAGTACTCCAGCTGCATAGAGATCATGCTCAACAAGGAGAAAGGCTCCATATATCCCTGGTACGGCACAGCCGACATAGGGCCCGCAGTCATGGGCTGGTATCCATACATGGTGTTGATATCGGCAGGGAAAGGATAGACGCCGTACATGGCGGCAGAGTTGGGCAACGACGGAGACCGCATAGACATGCCATGGCCGCGAGAGCCATTTCCGAGCCCATGGGGCTGCGACCGCTGGCGATCGTTGAAGCCAAAAGACTTGGCGTGAGCGAAGCCATTGTGGTTGGCAAAATGAGAGTTCTGCGCACCGTTGTAGCCACCGCGACCCCGATGGGATCCACCGCCGCGCCGAGACTCGCGAGGGAACTCTTTCTCCTTGCCGTTGAAGCCGGCGAAGTCAGCAGACTTGGGGCCATTTTCGAACCGACGCTCATTGGAAGCACCGGAGCGAGCGTTGGCATCCGCAGGAACGTTGGCATTGCGTCCGCTCTGATCACCGCCCTTGTGTGCAGCATCGTGGTTTCTGGCAAATCCCTTCTGGTGGCGAGGGAATCCATCGCCTCCGTTACCGTGCTTGGCGGCCGCACCGGCGGCGTTGTCCGCGCCCTTGGGTCCACGGGCCCGATCCGTGACTTGAGGTTTGCGAGCATCGGCCACACCTGCATCGGCACTGTTCGATCGTCGGGAGGGAGCAGGAAGAGAGTTCGCGCGAGCAGTGCTCGGCTCGTTGCGACCACGCTCAGCAGGAGCGGTCTGCTTGGAGGCAGCCTGGGCGCCTTGTCCAGCCGCGGACTTGTCAGAACCGTGGGAGCCATTGCGGCCAGTCTCCCGTCCACCCCGAGCAGCCCGACCACCTCGACGCGCAGCGGATGGGAGAGGAGTGTTGAAGACAGCAGTAGGCACGTAGGGAACCGGCATCCACTTCTCTTTTCCTCGGGTAGACGAGCTCTTCTCGGATTTCTCAGCCTTCTCGGGCTTCTCCTGCGCCTTCTTCTTCTCTTCGCCCAGCGCGACTTGGGGAGTCGGCCAGAGAGTCGCATCAGCGACGGGAGGGAGAGCGGCAGCGTCCTCGCGTGCCTTTCCTCCATCAGCCTTCCGGCGGTTGTCCGACTTCTTGTTGCTGACCGCCTTGGTCTGATCCTGCTGGTTGTCGCCGGATATCGAAGAGGCGGCGGACGTCGTCTTGGAAACCGCCTTCCCGCTGGTAGAACCGGGCTTCAGAGCCGCAATCGCCTTCGCCTTGGCTTCTTGGGCCTCTTTCCGTTGTTGCCAGATGTTCACGGAGGGGAGGGGAGCAGCCTTGAGCTCCTTAGGGGGTTCGCTCTTTTCCTTCTCGTCGCCCTTCTTCTTCTCGGTGCCGTTCTGCTTGTCGGCAGCCGGTGTCTCTGACGGCTTCTCCGAGCTTGATTCGGAAGTTCCGTTGGAAGTATTGGACTCCTCGTCGGGCTTCTGCGACGAATTGGCGACACTGGGAGTGGACGTCCCCGTTCCATTTGTTTGGGGAGCGGTCGATTCGGCTTCCTTCTCGTTGGCGACGGGAGCATTCTCCGGTTCCTGGGGAGACTCGGGGGTGGAGGTCACAGTGTTGTCAACCTCAGCCTGATCCTCCGGCTTGGAGGTCTTATTCGTGTCGGATGTCGTCTTCGTGGACGGTTGCGTCGCAACAATGCCTTTGGCGGCCTGTGCGTAAGAAAATGTAGCGGCCATTTTCGTTTTTTTTCGTTTAACAAAGGGGGGAGAAGAAACAAAGTCTAATATATCCGGTCTAGAAAATGGAAGGGCAAAAAAGAAGAGGAAACTGGTGTTCTGCCAGAGAACAAGTGCCTCCAATGGTAACCAGCTGGGGGCGACACGGATCCAACACCGATGGAAATCAGAAGAACCAACTTCCGCCCTCTTGCAACCCCACCAAACTGCAACTTCCCGACACTGGAGATCACTCCTACTGGGGTAGCAGAATGTGGAGGATGTGGTGGTAGCCGAGTACGCTAGACACGGGGAGTATCGTTCGCGGAAGACGGTGGTAGAGACGGTAGGAGGAAAGAGGTCTTGTGTGTCCGTGTATCGTTGGGAATGGATCCTATTACACGAATCGCATCGGTTTGATCGTCAATGAAAAGTTTCTTTGGTCCAGGTCGGCGTACAGCGTCCCGAGAGGTAGGCACAGTGGAAAACCCTGTAACGAGGATGTCTAGAGACAGACAGGGTTCACACGATGAGTCCACGCACACAGACACACGGACAGGACGTTGTTGGAGGCTCGGGGTTGAGAGCCGGGAATCCACCACAGGACTCACCCAAATTTGTTGTGTGGTTTCGAAGTTCGGTCCGACGGGAATCCGAGCTCGCCAGGTACCTATGACGGTGGGAGTGACGACCGAAAGTGAAGTGAAATCACGACAGGATATGAACGAAGAGGCTCGACGAATTGGCGTTTGCCCCTTGTAGAACGTAGACGAGTATCGCGACTTTCACGTGGTGACGACGACCGCTCTGGAATCACGGAACGCTCGAAGTCTTCGGGGGTCCGAAATTCCCTTGGATGGGAAAGACGAGAGAATGCACAAGGCAGATCCGAAGGCGAGAACGGAGAGGGAAAAAAGTTGGTGAGGACTGCGACGGAGATGTTCGAGGCAGAACTCGTGCGGAGAAAAAAAAAATTCAAAATGCGAAGGGGATCAACCGATCCGGATACCCTTGCCAACGAAAAAAGAAAATAATAAGAGTTCCCGCGCAAAAACACAGGAGGATCAGGAAACAACCGGGGAACGACAATGAGGAATAGACCTCACTGTAGCAACACGCGAGTAACCTGAGGAGGGGGAGGAATGGGGAGGTGGAAAAGGAACGCTGGGGGAAATGAAGGGAAGAAAGATTCCCAGGATGAGGTGAGAGAGAAAAGGACGAACGAGGAAGAGAGGGGGAGGAGGGGAAACAACCACAGTGGGCAGAGAGAGAAAGAGAGAGAGAAAGAGAGGGAGAATAATATGGACGGGGTGAGGGAAATGTTTGGTGGTGCAGACTGTGTGAGAGAAAAAAATAAAAATAAAAAAAATCAAATCAAATCAAAGAAAGAAAGAAAGCTAGGAATAAAATCCACTTTTTTTTTCCCCTCCCAAGTAATAATTTGGAGAATAATCTCTTCTGTGGACAATCCAGAAAAAAAAGTAGTAACTAGGGTCCCAGATTCTGTTTTCCGTAGGGTAACCAAATGTACATGTAAAATATAAGACAGAGAGCATAAGTTTGTGTACGTTTCCTTCATTCCCCGTTAGGGCTTCGTCGGAGATATCCTAGCATCTCGATCATAGTACTGTTAATCCTTCTACATCTATGAACATTCGATCATATCACACACACTCTGGGTCCAGTTCAAGAACACGACATGTATTCGCGTATCCATCATACCGCATTGCGGTATCATATTTTCCCCCGTACCCGGCAATACTGCGAGTATCAAAATGCTGAGTCAAAAAAAGGCCGTCCGGATCTTCCCAGTCCCATCCAAATATGTACTGTATCAAAGCCATCGATGGTCCAAAGGTACTGCGGGAGGCTGGACAGCATTCAAACAGCATCTACGCCTTTCCTGATCTCACAACTCATCGACAATGCGTGTGCCACGCGCGACCTGACATACCCCACTCCCCTCCATGAAAGAAAAGAAAAGCAAAGAAAAAGAAAAAGAAAACAGACCCCGATCTTTGACGAGTTTGTTCAGCCACGGCGTTCGTCCACAATCCAATTCAATTCCGTTAATCCTGTCCAATTACCGAGGTCCTTCTTTAACCCGCCAGGTCTCTCCCTGACTGTTACGTCTCTCTCTCTCTCTCTGCGCGCTTTACCTGTAGAAGGGTGTTTTGTATCCCCGCAAGCTTGTCACGGCCCCTCGTCCTCCGTACAACAGAACTCCCATGCGAAGCAAGACGCTCTAGGCGTACAACGCAACACAATGGGGGCGGGGGAGGGCGAGGGGTTTGTGATCCATGCGCCTTTCACCGACCCCTCAACATGGTAAAAGTAATAACATTGTAAATAGGGACTGCCAGTGGTAGGTAGTCCAAGTAGAGGGACAAATATCTGTAATCAACTCGTATTCGTGATCACTTCATCAGAAGTATATATTAGGAACAGGACAGATATATATATATATATATCTACGGAGTAAAGCTACCTACGGCAGAAGGCACTGACCCTTTCTACACGGGAACACCACCGCAACCATAGGATATCGTCACCCGCACTGGTCTAAGGTTAATATAAGGACACCCTACTGTTTCGTGAAGATTGAGCCCGGCTCTTAGACGGATGGAAAATTACCTTACCTCGTGGACTCCATTACTCCCTGGGTATTAATTACATCGCAGATATGTACTCTCGGGACCCACCTGTCAGAATACCTCATGAAATCAAACGTCCTGAATCAAAACGAGACGTCAGTACGGAGTAGAATCAGACCAATATTCCAGAAGGGGTAAGCAGAATGCTGGCTTAATTGGATCTAGGTCGACAAATAACAGTGCCTATTGACCTGATGAACTTGTGATGTGCAAAGTCACGTTTCGAAATAGAAATTGGTCTCGGACAAACTCGCTCGGGTAACAATAATTGCAGCCCCAAACGTGGTTTCAGCAATATTTTCTTCATCCGTTCTCCGTAGTGTGTCGGGCTGTTCTAGTCTCTCTCCCACTGATAATATTATCAAATCATGCATATACTTAATAATACAAAGCAACAAATAGCAAAAACAAATCAAATGGTAGGTCATAGTTAATGTAACTCGGTCGTACAAAATTAGTAACACGTGAGTGAGACATTAGACACTGGAAATGGACATCCCAAGAGACATCCAGTACCTTCCTACTTAGGTAGTATACATCAGCCAAGCCCGAAATACAACCGCACCACTCTTCCGACGTGTGCCGCGGTGATGATGGAGGTGGTGGCTTGGAGCTGCCGTCTATCCTCATCTCACACCGCGGGACTCATGCCGAGGTGGAGGGAACCCATGAACCATCGCTTAGCCTAACCCTCACGGTGAATTGGGCCATTAGGGCTGAGCGGCCGCCCCTCGGGGAGAAGGAATCAATGGAAATGATAATACGGAATAATAATGGAGAGTAATCTGAGTGGATGGGATTTGCTCGGAATTCTTCGGAGTGGTTGGAACAACGCCGGTTCACCGCGGCTCCGAGGGGGTTCCGGTATGTCACGTGGTTTTCTACAGAGTATACAAAAGGACTGCCATTAAGTGTTCTACTAGACACGGACATATTAATCTTATCGCAATCATCACTCGTACAATCATCCGTAAATCACCAATGCCGCACGCTAACCAAAACCTGCTCGCGAGGATCCAGGTCCAGCGATGCCTGCGACCCCGTCACCAGCCCCAGACGGGTCAGCACCTGCCAGACGTGCTTCCGCTTCAGATTCTCCCGGACCGAGATCTTTTCCAAAGCGTCGTATCCGTTGAAGTATTTGATGTACGTCGGCCAGAACTGCTTCAGCGACGTCTGGAGTCCCGCTTGTTCGGGGTCGCCCTCGGTCCCCGGCCTAGCGGGTCGAGGGTTGTCGGGGAACCGGGAGACGATCTCGTCCATCCAGCGAGACTCTAGCGGGGACGCTCGATGAGGGAAGAGAATCAGCGACGAAGTTTTCAGGGATGTATTCCGGTCCAATAAGGACCGCGTCAGCTGCAGCTCGCTGTCTTGTTTGTAGCGGCCCGGCATAGGCGTTTCCTCGCCGCTGTCTTGGCTCGCGAGCGACGACGACGACGAAGAGCTGGCATCGTCGTCATCGTGCTCGGACGAGTCCCCGCGGTTCCCTGCGTCAGACGAAACGTTCCCGCGTTTGCTCAAATACTTGTCGACTTCTTCGCGGCGGAGGGCCACTTCCACGGCCATCTTGATCTCCGGGGTGACCTTGACTCTCGAGAAAGACCGAAGCTGCGTCACCCAGCCTCCCCGCAGTAACCACGCTAGAATAGCAAAATATGCATCCTTGTGGTCTTTACTCGGAATGAAGCTTCCATACGGCCGGGGTGTTCCGCTCAGAGCAGACAGCATCTTAGGAAGGCTGGGTAACGTCGGGAAGGCCAACTGATACGCCGCGGTAGCCACATCAAGCTTGCTGAGATCACAGTTAGGAGACACAATGTACGTGTCTCGTTGATGCAGAGGAGGGATGGCGCGTGCACGCCGCCAGTACACCAGATGACTCGCCAGCATCTGGATGGTTGGAAGGGGGATCCCCGACGAGGCGGAGATCTGGGCAAAGGATTTCGTAGGCTTAGAGCATCGAATGTAGTGAGCAAGAGCGGGAGCTAGTGCACCGCCCGATGCTTCAACATCCTTGAGAATAGTTGCCTCGCTGTCAAGTAACAGCAAAGCGAAATGCTTCGCCAATACCTGATGCGGCGCCGTGCTTTCGTTTGCCGTAGGATCATCCACCGGCGTGACGCTGTCTGCTGTCGTGAGCCACAGGCCAGGATAAGCTTCGTCAGTCGGGCCAGGGAGATACGGCGTCGAGGTTAGGGGCGGAATCTGAAGGGAGATGGAAACATCCGGGCTCAAAGAGACGGACGCGATCTTCGACGCTGCGATGCTGGTGTAAACCGTATATATCGCTCTCGCCAGAGAGGACTGGTTGATCAGCTCGGTATAGAGGGCATTGACCGAGGTTCCTGCCCATCATTAGCCCCAAATTCAATCCTAGTCTCCCAACGCAACTCACCTTTCTCCTTCGCCTTCTCCTTGATATGCGAGATATGCTGCGCCTCGCGCCAGACATAACCCGTCCGGGCCTGCTCCCACTTCAACGCCTTTGCGAACTTTTTGATGATATTATCGTATATCTCGCGACTGCGCATCGAGTACTCCAGCAACGGCGGATCCAGCACAAAGACGACATTAAACATCGTCATGCGATCCTTATCATCAACATCGAGCGACTCACTCGGCGCCCGGCCGGTCTTGCTGCTCGCTATCGACGCCCGCTGCGACTCCGAAGCGCTCATCTGATGCGGGCTCAGCGTCTCCGTCGACGCGACCATAAGCTCCTCGCCCGCAT
This sequence comes from Aspergillus terreus NIH2624, assembly GCF_000149615.1. Lineage (NCBI taxonomy): Eukaryota > Fungi > Ascomycota > Eurotiomycetes > Eurotiales > Aspergillaceae > Aspergillus > Aspergillus terreus. Next base: position 1,809,679 of record NT_165928.1, on the reverse strand, counting down.
CCGCCTCCTCGCGCGCGTCATCCGTATGCTCATTATGTCCGAGCTCGCCTCCCTGCCGTTCAGCCCGGGGCTTCTTCTTCTTCTTCCGTCTCTGCTTGCTTCCACCCGCCATCCTCGCGCACAAACACCGGCCACCCCACAAACCCGAGGTCGTTGATGCCCACCTCAAACCGCCGCTTGTGCCACGCCCGCGACGGGCTCAGCAGCTTCTCCCACACTTTCGCCGGAAGTCCCAGCAGCGACTCCCACGGTGGAGGCCCGCCTTTCCGTCCGCCCCCCATCGCCGACGAACCCGCGTCGTCCTGACGATCCGAACTCGTGCCCGCGTCGTCCTCGACGTCTGAATTGCCCCCGCGCTTCCGCAACAGCGTCCGCCCGGACCCGATCGACCCAGCACGCGCCGACTCGCCCCCCGGCGATGCCGCCATGCCGACGTGGTCATCGAGGCCGAAGTTGCTCGAGCGGCGCGACACGGCGCTGCCGGCGAGATGCGTCACGCTGAGGGGCTGCCCGGCGATGTGGCTGGACTGTTGCTGTGCCTGTTGTTGCTGCTGCTGTTGTTGGAGGCGTTGGTGTTCCTCCTCGTCCTCGTCGGAAGTCGGGCCACTGTCGTCGCTGGAGCTGGAGTCACTGCTGCGCGTGCTCTTGGTGCGCGAGGCGCGTCGTGCTTTCTTTGCGGATTTGAGGCCGTTGTCGGACAGCGGGTTGGGTGGGTAGTGGAAGACGAAGCGAGGACCGGCGCGCGAGCGCACAATTAGGATTATGGCGACTAGGCATGGGTCTGGGGGTCGCGCGATTGACGACATTGGGGGTGTTGGTTATTATGTCGGGGGTGGCATGGGGGGATGGAATTGAGTTGGGTAGGTTAAGTTGGTGAGGTTCGTGACTTCGGGTGAGCTTCCCCGCATGGACGTCCATACCGCCATCTACCCAGTACGCAGAACACCGTCTATATACCTTGGGTATAGATAATTTGTACTTGTAAAGATGCGGATTGCAGAATAGAGATCAATTGAAAATATTTGTACAGAATATGTATATACACATAACCACAACCCAACGCCCAAAGGTCAGAAATCTATATCATCCCATGGTATCGTACAGCGTTTTCGCAGAGCGCGTGAATAAGGCATTTCATGGCTTTGTTTCTGAATTTCCAGTCAACGCACCCGTGTTTTGTTTCGTAGCTTGGTCCTTCTCGAATATGAGTCCTAGGTTTTTGAAGTCGTCCGGTGCCATCAGATTCCTATCAAAGAAGACCGCGTTAGCCAAGTTCTATTCCACTTCTCTTGCTTGATCAATTGAGACCAAGGAACGGTAAGATTTCAACGTACTTGTCCATCCGGCAGGCAAGATAGCCCTTCGCGAGCTTCCGGCACTCGTCGTCATTGACACCTCTCCTCGACTTGAGACACTTCAAATAATCAGAGATGAGATGCTTGCATTCACCTATTCCATCGCGACTCAAACGTTAGTCAGCTGTCTTGACACATTCATGATCCTCCGGTGGCAGATCCATCAGGGCTCGAACGTCATTTAGATGTCCTGACAACTCCGCCATGCTCCGGGCCAGATCCGCAAATCAGAATCGCAACAGACTGGGTTACGCACCATCGTGATCGAGAGGAAAGCTTCCACGCTCGGGACTAGGCTAGTCAGACTCTGCTTTTGGGGACATAGTGATACAAGCGCAGGGAAGGCAGAAGGAATGCACTCACGGCGTCGGCTTGATATTCGTGGCGCCACCACCAGGACTTCCAAACGACATTGCGACTGGCTGTCTCTTCTCCGGGAGATAAGACGAGGGAAATTGATCCAATCAGACCCAAATATGAACTCCAACAGCCTAGAATAGCAAACTGGCGCAGTCAGATGGTGATGGACAAGATGGCGAAGCTAGAAAAACGGCGGATTCGGGGCCGGTAAGCAAACAAGACAAACGCAGCAAACAGGCCATCCTTACCGATTTGGGACGGGAGACGCAGCGCTTCTCCACGATGGCCCTATCAAATGGAGATGTGCATGTACGAAGTGTGAGACAGTGGCATTTTGTTTAATCCCCGACGACCATGGCGTTCCGTCTTTCCCGTCGTGACTCAAGAACCCCTCCTTCGTAGGATGTGGAGGCATTTGGAGCGTCGCTCGGAACTGATATATGAATGACGTCTCCCGCCGGAGATCCGGTATAGTCCTCTACATTTTGTACAACCGTCTGACAACCCGACAATCTACTATCATAACAAAATTCAAGTATACATTGAGTCAATATGCCTATGTATGTGATCTCATACGATCTCTCTTCCTTGTTCTGCAAATTCTAACAAGATCAGGAAACTCGAAGGTAGCTGTCAATGCGGCGGGGTCGAATTCACACTCGACTCGCAGACGCCCGTCCCATATCAACTCTGTGCCTGTAGTATCTGTCGTAAAGTTGGCGGATACAGCGGTAGTGTCAATTTGGGTGGAATCGCCGACAGTCTGAAGATCAAGAAAGGGAAAGACTTGATCAAGTAAGCCCCTTCGCCTTTGCCCTTCTATACTTGTCGTTGCAGAGATGCTAAAACTGTGAAGGAAATATTCCGCCATCAAAGCACGCGGCACTCCGCAAGAGGAGCTCTGCTCGAGCGAGCGCAACTTTTGCTCCAACTGCAGCACCATGCTCTGGCTGTGGGATCACCATTGGCCCGAACTGATCCATCCGTTTGCGTCAGCCATTGATACGGAGCTCCCTATCCCTGACGAGATGTGCTGTATCATGGAGGATTCGAAGCCGGCGTGGGCGCGTTGGCCTGAAGGAAAGAAGCAGGTGCACAAGGTATACGGCGGAGATAGCCTGGAGGGATGGCATAAGAAGCACAACTTATTCGTCGAATAAGAACATGCACTTTGTAACTACTTCACAAGGATGAAGCTACGGATGAAGATGAGATGTTGATGAAAAATTGTTTATTGATTGGGCTGCTCATGTCTATCTGATATTTGCCTAAGTTGTATGTTAGCCAGTGTCACACACAAAGCCCATAATACAAAGTAGGAGAGAAGGCAGATCAGTTCTCCAAGGTGAAATATGGTTTTTCTTCAATGGGGTTCAGTAAGAACACAGCGATTAAAGAAATCATCATAGGACAGCGAGAATTGACCGGACCAGGGTACTACTCACTTTTGAAGCGTGTATCAGCGTCTACAATATGATATTTCCTATATTGAACTCGAACAGTCAGCGACATGTCCATGAAGGTTCATGTGTAGTTCAACAAGTGTTGAATGTCAACTAAGTCAGGCTGTCAGAATCATTAGCCGAGGCCCATAGAGAGACTCCAGACTACTCACCTCATTAAATCAGATTTTTGTAAAAGATGTTCATTTCCGCGAAGCGGATCAAACAGTGTGAATAACGTGTTCATCATGCAATGTTGACTGATATGGTGTAGGGGCAGTGGATATAAGGTCAAGAAAATACCTATTGATCTTGTCAGTACAGGCGATCCCCATGTTTGACAACAGATGCAGATAGACGATAGGCTCAGGTGACGAGATCTCAACAATTCATACATCGTTCCACATCCGCAAAGTTTGTACGCTTTGCTTTTGATGGATGTGGCCCAATGTACAAGTTCTGTCCGCCCGTTCGTTCAAGATATCTTCATCGACATGCCAGAGGCAACGACAAGGGAGATTGTTGTTTACCTATTCAAGAACTGTTAGTGCATTCGTCCACAACAAGTCTTGAGTGACAGCATAGTGTAAAAGTGAGGGGAGTCAGACAAGGCTGAAACTTGAGTAGTACACGAATTCCACATGGTGATTAAGTTTGAGGAATGCCTTAGCGTGTCATAGAGTCATCATCCTAGGGGAAAGTGGCGGCAAGGAAAGAAAATCTGTCGCATACCTTTTACAAATATACATAAGATGGACGAAGAACTTCGGTCATCATTCAGACCCAGTATCCTAAACAGACATGCAATGTTAGCACGGTGTTGATTGAGTTGTCGCTAGGCTTAACCCGATCGTGACGAGTCAGAGTAATTCTAGAGACTTTTGAAAGGTCCTTCATGTTTTTTCGGGCTTGGATACTCCTGTAAAGGAATTCATCCTGCGAAGAAATGTAGGTGGGAGAGGGTGTTGATGGTGAACTCACTTCTGCATATAGCTTGATTGACATGAAGGCTGTTAGTAAGTTAAATAGAAGAATTGATGTATGTTGAGACAAAGCTCAATCCATGTTGATGTTGGAGCTGCAAGCTTTGGAAGACGGGAGAAAAAAAAAATTGTTGTGGGAGAGCTCATTTATAGCCGGAAAAAAAAACTATACCGGCAGGTGGTGCGGACCACCAATGCTGTTTGCTCGCTTGACAAACACCTCCCAATTCAGCTATTATATTGGCAGTCGCGTTTTCCGACGCGATTTTCGCGTTTAGCGGTGTATATCGGCCTTGGACTCGCTGAGCCGTCTATAGAGGTAGGTACCTTAGGTAGTTTATTAGCTTGCTTTAAGATCTGTCGTGAATTTTAAGCCTTGTGCCTTGGCTGGTCACTTTACTACCTAGTATGGGCGCAATGTCATACGAGTAGCACAGTACAGAGATAGAGGATATTAGCTTAGTCGGCGTAGGCTCTGGAGTAATTGAGAAAAATCTCCATGGCGTGCTTGTTAAGACCTCTTTTTGGGTCCAAGTTTATGTAGATATACCGTTGCCTGCGCGCATTGGGATTTCAGGAACCCATAGAAATGAGACGGTGTACATGGTACAACGCCCGGAGATCCAGTTAGAATGACCAGGCCAGTTGCATAAACCGGATACTACTTCATGGGTTCCACGAGTGGGTACTATATTAACCATCAATTATAGAGTGGTAGACATCGGACGCGCCCGTTCCGAAGCCGAATATGACGTTGAATGGTGTAGATATCATACATGTGGGTCAGTTTCTTTTCTGATAGGAGCTTTCAAGTGGAAATATGGAACCGTGGAAGATATCCGCAAACAGTATCTATGTTGTGGTCTGTTGGCTTGAAGCTCCTTGCTTGGTTCAGCTCGACGTCATACCCGTTGACAAGAAAACGCTGGGGCGACAACAGCCCATGCGTCAATTTGACGTCGCTCTAACATGACATCCTCTTCCTCACATATAAAAGAGACGAAACTCCATACCCAGTTCCCTCGGATAGAGTTCACCTAATTCATCACAGTCTGCAATTACCACACTTACGCATAATTAATCAATTGACACAATGGCGACGAAGCTCAAGCTTAACACCGGGGCCGAGATCCCTGCTGTTGGCTTTGGCACCTGGCAGGATGAGGAGGCACAGGAAGGCGCCGTCTTGGAGGCGATCAAGGCCGGATATCGTCATATTGACACGGCCCGAGTGTGCGTCCTCCAAAGTCCCTTGACACCTACAACCAAGGTTCTAACATACCCGTCACTAGATACGGTACAGAAAAAGCCGTAGGGAAGGCTGTCAAGAAGAGCGGTGTTCCACGCGAAGAGCTGTTCATTACCACCAAACTGTGGAACAACAAGCACCATCCCGACGATGTTCCGCAGGCCCTGGAGGATTCGCTGAACGACCTGGACCTGGGCTATATCGACTTGTTCCTAATGCATTGGCCCGTGGCGTGGAAGAGAGGCAGTGAGCTGTTCCCGAAGGAGAATGGCAAGCCTGCGGTCATTGATGTCGACTACGTTGATGTATGGATTCATTACACCCCATCTCTTGTCCGGAGGACATACTAACATGATCATAGACCTACAAAGCGATGGAAAAGTTGCTGTCCACCGGAAAGGTGAAAGCCATCGGTGTTTCCAACTTCTCGAAGGCCGAGATGGAGCGTCTCCTCCAGCATGCCACTGTGCCTCCTGCTGTACATCAGTTGGAAGGCCACCCGTGGCTGCAGCAGAAGTCGTTCCTGGACTGGCACAAGTCCCAGGGCATCCATGTGACTCACTACTCTCCGTTTGGAAACCAGAACGAGCTGTACTCCCGTGGAGGCACCATTGGCAAGCTAATTGATGACCCGGTGTTGGTGGAGATCGGCAAGAAATACAACAAAAGCGCAGCCCAGGTGGCTCTTGGTATGAACCTCACTTCCTCCTACTCAACATCATTTACTAACTAGGCTCTCAGCATGGGGGATCAACGAAGGTAGCTCTGTTCTGCCAAAGTCGAAGACCCCCTCCAGGATCAAGGCGAATCTGGAAGGAGACTTCAAATTGAGCGCGGAAGATATGCAAAAGATCCGGGGGATTGACCGGAAGCTGCGCTTCAATGACAGCAGCGCCGACTTTGGCCGGGACTTCTTCAGCGATTTGGATGGGAAGAACTCGGTTTGATTGCGGTGCCGTAAGAGGATCAGGGTTTGTAGGTACAGATGCACGAAAAAAGCTGCGGTCCTAGAAATAAAAATAATAAAACCAAGCAAATAAAAGAGGGTAACCGGCAGACGAATCGATCCCTTGACATAGTAGGCCTATGTTGGAGTGAAACTTGTGCAAGACCAGGGTGGTTTCGCTGGTCAATGGTCCTAGAAGCCGGACCGTATCCTAACCTTGATAACCTTGAATAAGCTTATCTGCCGCAGGAGCCGGACCACCGATGGCTATTTTTGCCTCCTCTGCGATACCAATTAGATATAGCTTTCATTTCAAAAAGTCATGAATCCAACTTGTAATGAACTGGATATCAATCAAGGTGATTCAGGTACCGAACCACTGTCCGAACACAATGGTGGAGTCGCAAATTTGCTCGGGATGAATGCCGAGTCCCCACTCTTCGTCAATTCGACTTTTCTCCAGCAGAGACGAAAACTCATCAGCTCAATGATACCAAACGGCTGGTGAGGGCAGTAAAGAAATTAGCCCATAATGGCAGGCAAACCGCCGGAAAATGTCGTGATCCAACCTTCTCCAGCCGAGACGGTAATGAAGCCGCCCGAATTTCCTCTGGTATGGACCCGACGACCCTCAACTTGTGTGTACGGAGTATAAGGTATCATTCTCTGACACTGCGTTCCCAGGCTCGCAAACTCCACATCGTCGTGGCTGGTGTCTACTTCGTCTTTAACAGTTCCTTGGGATCTTCCCTCGCATCTGGAGCCCATGATGCCATGGCGGAAGACTTCAACATCCCTTCAGATGATCTGAGGATGGTATTGCCCACGTCACTTTATATGGCTGGTTTCGCCATTGGACCGTTAATATTTGGCCCTCTCAGTGAATCGGTGGGCCGTAAACCGGTGCTTATCACCACCTTCGCGCTGTATCTGATCTTCACCATGGCATGCGCTCTGGCGCCCAATTTCCCCGCTCTGGTAGTATTCCGGTTTCTCTGTGGATTGGGAGGCTCGGCACCTAATGCAGTCTTGGGCGGCCTGTTTTCTGACATATACACTGATCCGCATCATCGTGGTTTGGTCATGTCGTGGTTCATGTTCGCCACAACCTTCCCTCCACTCCTGGGCCCCATTATCTCCGGTTTCGTGTCTACCGTGTCCTGGAGGTGGGCGTTCTGGTCTGGATTGATCATTGGAGGAGCTGGATTTCCTCTGATTCTCACGATTCCCGAAACCTTCTATCCTGTTTTGCTGCGCAAAGCTGAGGAAGCGTTGTCTGGAAAGCGCAAACAGTCACTGCCTGCGGGGGGATTTCGTACGAAAATGTGTCGATTTTGCAACAAGGCTCGTGCAGTGCTCAGTCGCCCATTCGTCATGATAATTCGCGAACCAATTGTGGCCTGTTGCTCCCTGTATCTGGCTCTCATATACTCCCTGCTGTACTTGTTCTTCCAAGCATATCCACTCGTTTTCCAAGGCCTATACGGAATGTCTGCTGGTGTCGGTGCTCTTGCTTTTCTTCCCAGTAAGTTTTCTTTCGAAGGATCTCCATGCTATAGAGCTCCGTCTAAGAAACGCTGTCAGTTCTCCCCGGGTCGGTCATAGCTTTCCTCATCTTCTTCCTGTACAGTTCCTACCACACAAAAGCTAGCAAGGCAGGTTTAGCCTGGTCTAGGGTCGAAGAGTACCGACGACTGCCTCTCGCATGCATTGGAGCTCCTTTCATTCCCATTGCCCTGTTTTGGCTTGGCTGGTCCTCCAAACTATCCATCTCCCCAGCGATGCCCATGATGTCCGGGATTTTCTTCGGAATTGGCTACCTGTTGATCTTCATGGCGCTCCTCAACTACCTGACCGACGCGTACAAGCAGTTTTCCGCGTCGGCGAACGCAGCGGCGAGTACGCTGCGGTCCATCTTCGCAGTGTGTCTTCCACTCGCAACGACACCCATGTACACCAACTTGGGTATTAACTGGGCAAGCTCGTTGCTGGGATTCTTTTCCATTGCAGTGGCGGTCATTCCGTTTGTGTTCATCCGGTATGGCGCATGGATTCGGGATAATTCGCCCTTTGCGCAGAAGGCAAAGCAGGGAGGAGTTGCTCTTATGAAGGAGATTGATTGAGCGTGGAACGAAAAATCACTATACCACCAAAAAGTGAGAAGACGCCAGAGGTGCGTATAGTTTATTATTTCAGGTCAATAATAAGGCATTAATAGAAAATAGATATACAGACAAGCTTAGATGTATGATTGAACAGCAAGTGTCTCACGACACTGTACTGTAGGGGTTGACATGTTTGATCCGTTTGTTGTGTTTGCTGGGTTTAGTTGGAGCTCCAGCTCCCCACGTGATGACGCGGAGTCCCCTCGGTCAATCTACATGCGCTTGAGCGCCTCTTATCTGATACTCTCTCAGCTCACTTCACTCATTACGCGTTGGTCGGAAGGTGCTTGGCGGATATGGTCGGTAATGCTGGGATTACCTCTGGCCAATTTCCGACAGACTATCTCATTTGATTCCGACGAAGATGACTCGTGATCCCGCGCATTCCCATAACTGACTGACATCGAGCCATGTACTGGCCCCATGGAGTTCCACGGGCCTATGCGATCAATGGCCCTGGAATTCCTCCTGTCGCTTCTAACGATGAAGAGCCCGTAGATATTGAGGCCTCTGTGGAACAGAGGCTCACCTTGGAGGATCATGCCCCCGAACAACCGTCTGGTACGGAGTCGGCGTGGGCTAACGAGCCCATCACTGGTCTCTGCGCCTCGCGAAGCGGACATATGTTCGCGACAATGACCGAAACCTCAATAGCCCTGTGGCAGACAAGGGTATGTCTCATTAACATGCTGTAAAGAGGTGTACTGACAGTTCCAGCCAACTGCTGTTGTCGCCGCTGTCGCCCGATCCCCTTCGTCATTAAGCACCTACGGCTCCAACGTAGCCCTCCTTATCCACCCGGATTCGACAATCCTCGTTGTTCAAACGCTCAATGGATATCTTCTCACATACACTATCGCCACCGACCCTAATAGTCGAGTCTATCAACAACACTTCGATCACTCGACGCAAACCCGTCGCCAACAACTCGCTCGCGAGGAGGACGCGAATGGGATCCGGGATGTTAGTGTTCGGTTCAGAATGGCCATCAAGATAGAATCGGGAATAGTGAGAGCTTTGGCGCTGGACACTGAGCTTGTCGTCGCTACAGTAAAGCCCGCCGCCATTCAATGCATACGTTGGACGCCAGACGCTAGTGGAACTCAGACCACGTCAGAACTCTTGAGCCGAATTCTGGGCGTATCGAAGCAAACATCTATAACGGATATGGTGTATGACCGGGCGATCAATCTGCTGGTCTGGGTTACCAACGAGGGGCATGCATACGCGGTTCAACGCGTGTTGGAGCATTCACAGAACCCAGAGACGCCCAAAAAGCTTTTCCACGGCCACTGCTTCCACAAGCCCACGAAAGATGAGGAGAAAGCGGTTAAAGTGACGGTCAATGCTCGATTTTCGCTGCTGACCGTAAGCTGCGCCAATGGAGAAATCCTTGTATACACTGCTAAAGACTACCTTGGAAACGTCCCGCTGTCGCACAAACTCCAGCTTCCGGCTTCCACTAGCACGACTGGGAACGTGAACTTCATGAGCTACTCACCTGATGGGTACTGCCTTTTTGCCGGCTACGAACGAGGCTGGACGACATGGAGCGTGTTTGGCAAACCGGGCGGTAACAGCTTCCACGCTGATCGAACTCTCTCGAAGGCCAATAATGAGAACTGGCTGACCGGTGTCCCCCACGGATGCTGGATAGGAGGAGGCTCCGACATCATCCTTGCGGGGAAGAATGACCGTCGTCTATGGATTCTGGAGACCGCGCGGAGTGCTTTGACGGGTTGTTATTCGTCCGCAAATCTGGCCCGCGGCCTTCTCCAGACAGGCACGGAGGTTATCCTCTATCGGGGCCACGATCTGCCTGACCTCATGACGATATCAGGCAAAGATTCACTATGGCATCACGCTCAATACCCCCCCTCCTACCTCCACTCCCAGTGGCCGATACGATCGAGCGTAGTTTCACAAGACGGGAGATATATTGCTATTGCAGGCAGACGCGGCCTGGCGCACTACAGTGTGAATAGTGGTCGTTGGAAGGTCTTCGAAGATGCGAAAGCTGAAGACTCGTTCGCCGTCCGGGGCGGCATGTGTTGGTATGGACACATTTTGATTGCCGCCATTGAGAGCGATGGATCCTATGAGGTTCGTAATATTCCCTTTGACTGCAGAGTATTTGGCTAACTCGGTCAGCTACGCCTTTGGTCTCGGGAGCAACCTCTTAGCAACCATTCCATTATGCATATAGAGTATCTTCCTTCTCCTGTGGTCTTCATCGGACCGTCGGGCGAGGACTCTCTGCTTGTCTATACATACGACAACATCCTTTATCATTACATCATCAGCTCGGTGCAGCCCCGGGTCTCGCTGGTTCCGGTCGGTCAGATTGCCTTCAACGGCATCGTACGAGCGCCTACTCGGGTGCGGGCCATCAGCTGGGTCCTACCAGAGGACCAGTTACGTGAGTACATTCAGTCATAATGATGGGCTGTGGTTCTAACGTGAACAGGAAACGGCGACCCTTCTCAGGACGTGAAAGTGGCATCGGTATTGCTCCTAGTCGATGGAAACTTGGTTTTACTTCAACCTTCGATGTCAGACACTGGCGACCTGAAATATGACATGCGAGTGATATCCCACGATGTGGAATACTACATCTTGATGCGTGATCAGCTCTCGTTCAATTTCGCGCCGCCTATGGATGAGTCGGTTCCGCCGAGTCCTGCGGCCGAAAAGGTCTTGAACATGTATCACAGTAACCTGTCTCTACGGGATTCCCTGTGGACGTTCTGTGGTAAGGATCTACTCGCCTGGGGCGACGTGCAGGAAGTTCTTCGGCACGACGATGTACCCAAAGCGATCCATATTCCATTGGACTTTTATCCCCTGTCGGTCCTGTTGAACAAAGGCATCGTGCTGGGGGTGGAGTCTGAAATGACACAACGACGCGACGTCACATTCGCTGTTCTCAAATTCGCCATCCGAGTATGTTTCCCGTCCTATTCCCCTTTGCAAGACTGACGACGACAGACTCATTTGTTTCTCCCGTACTTCTTCCAGCATTGTCTGGAGCAAGGCGATATGCCGGGCGCTATGTCACTATGCCATCATTTCTCCCACCTGTCGTACTTCCCGCACGCCCTCGAGGTCCTGCTACACCACGTCCTAGATGAAGAGGTCGACAAGCCCAAAGACAATACGATCGACGACCCGTCTCAGGAACACGGCCCTCTCCTTCCGTCGGTGATATCCTTCTTACAGGCATCGCTGCCTGCCCCGGTGTACCTGAACACAGTCGTGCAATGCACGCGAAAGACCGAACTTCGGTCGTGGCGCACGCTCTTCACATACCTCCCTCCGCCCAAGGACCTCTTCGAGCAAGCGCTGCGGCTCAACTCTTTGAAAACCGCCGTCGGATATCTCCTCGTGCTGCAGGCGTTCGAGGACGACGACGGCCACGACGCACCGATCGAAGACTACGTCGTCCGACTGCTGGTGTTGGCGTCCCAAAAGAGCGACTGGGAGCTGTGTGCGGAGCTTGCGCGGTTCCTCATGGCCCTGGACGGGTCGGGCGATATGCTGCGTCGGACGATCGCACGCTCTGGTCTGCAGAACGGCGGGTTCCCTGCAGGTCCGGGAACCACGAACGTCAAGGGACTGGGACTGGCGATGACGCCGTCATGGTCGTCGCTCTCGGCGACATCCTCGATCTCGCCGCGTCGCAGTCCCGTCCGGCGCGAGAGCGATGTATCCCCTGGCGAGCTGACCTAGTACATATCGCATCATACTACAATATATCTTCGTACATTCATATATCCCTCTTACACTCGTAAAACTCTACAACTCAACAACAACTCAATACACATCAATGCATTCATTACTTTTACCCAAACCCTCAATCTAATCAAGATGATACCGCCAAAGCCCATCCCCCAGATAATGCCCCTCATCCATCACAACCCCCTTCGGCTTCGCCTTCATCTCCTCCGTGCCCACCTTCAACACGCCCACGAGACACACCTCCTCCTTCCCCTCGGCCTTGACCGCCACCACCGTCCCGCTCTCCAACGCATGCTCCTTATCCGGTAACCGGCCCCCGGGCGAGGTCAAGCCGGGCGCCATCAGCGCCGCGCCGGACAGCACGAAGCGGATCGCGCCGCGATCGATCTGCACGGTCGGCAGCGCGTCCGGGTACGCGTGCACGAGCTTCAGATGCGGGATCGGCGGGCCGTCGAGCGGCTGGTAGAAGAGTGGTTGCGTGTCGATCGTGTAGAGGGTGCATTTTTCCGGGCTTTTCGTTCATCAATCAGGTCAGTTACTCTGCTCGGCGGGTATTTTCTTCCGCAAGAAGCGGCAAGGCATATAGAGGAGAGGGGAGGGCGTACAGCTTCACGGCGTCGAGTTGCGCCTTCTTCGGCAGCACCTCGTCAATGTACGGCTCGAAGCCTGGGTATGTGTCGAGGAAGCGCTGGCGGATGCCGCGCTGCACGGAGGACTTGACCTTCGAGCGGTTGCTGGGGGGGATCCTGGGGTTGTTAGCGGTTTTTCTTTGCTTTGTGGAAGGAGATTTATATTTGCAGGTCCAGATGCGGTAACGTACTCTTTCTTGAACATGATGGTGTGTTGGTGTTTGTAGCTATCTCTGCTGCTGCTTGCGTTGATGAGGGGCCGGGCCGCGGGGATGGTGTCACGTGACATACATTGCCCATATTGTGTAGAGCTAGAGCTACTAAAGTACATGCCCTGCATCTATGAAATGATTTTACTTATTTTATACGCATAATATGAATCTCGAACAATTATATTTCTACTCAATTTACCCACGGGCAGCACCCGCCTTGATCAGAAGGATATCTCCATCCTCCACCACATAATCCTTACCCTTGGTCATGACCTTACCGGCGGCCTTGACGGCGGCTTCATCTCCGTATTCCCGGAGAGTCGCGTAGTTGTACACGATGGCCTGGATAAAGGTTTTCTCGAAGTCTACAAGGATTAGCTTAATCACACCAACTAAACGGGAACACATGAAACGTACCCGTGTGAATGACACCAGCGGCAGCAGGAGCCTTGATGCCCTTGCGGATGGTCCACTGACGGACCTCGTCGGCACCGGTGGTGAAGAAGGAAGCCAGGTTGAGGGACTGGCGCATGGTGGTGATCACCTTGGGCAGAGCAGACTTGGTGTTGAGGTTCTTGCACTCCTCGAGGGCCTGCTCCTCGGTCTCGAAGCGCGTGAGACGCTCCTCGAAGGAGACGGAGATGGGAATGAGCGGGTCACCGGGCGAGTTGGTCTTGATCCACTCAAAGACCTTGGGGAGGTACTTGTTCTTCTGGCGGATGTAATCGCGCTCGCTTAGGTTGACCAGGTAGACAACAGGCTTGGCGGTGAGAAGCATCAGGGGGTTGATGGTTTCGACCTGGCAGTTGTTAGCTTGTGTGGGCACAAGACATGCAGTGAATATAAAGAGAGGTGAAAATTCAGATTGGATGTTATCTCAACATGGCCTCTACGTGAGTTTAAAAAATGAGACCATTCGACGAGCTGGGTTATTGTCGAGCGAAGCTCTTATTCATCATGATAGGTGTACGGGTGGGGCAATAGAAAAAAAAAAAGTAGCTTACCTCCTTAGGGGCCCAGTCAGCCTTGCGGACATCGTTTCCATCCTTGAGATGCTGCAGAACCTTGGCCACGGTGGCCTCCTCCTCACGCAGCTTCTTCATCTCCAGGCTCTGACCACCACGACGGGTCTGCTTGTTCAGGTTCTCGAGGGCCTTTTCGACGAACTCAATATCCTTGATGCGCAGCTCCTCGTTGATGATGGTCAGATCACGAATGGGGTCGACGTCACCCTCGACGTGGATGATCTCGGCATCGTCGAAACAACGAACGACCTGGAAGATGGCATCGACGGCGCGAATGTGCGACAAGAAGGCGTTACCGAGACCGGCACCGGTGGAGGCACCGCGGGTCAGACCGGCGATATCATAGACGGTCAAGTTGGCGGGCACCTGGGACTTGGGCTTGTAGTGTTCGCACAGCCAGTCGAAACGCTCATCGGGGACGATGACACGCGCTTCTTCGGGGTCGATGGTGGCATAGGGGAAGTTGGCGGGGTTACCCAGCGAGGACTTGGTAATAGCTTGGAAGAGGGTGGATTTGCCGACGTTGGCAAGACCGACCTGCGGAATTAGCCCTCATTCTGGAGGATCAAGATTGAGGGACGTCATGGTGGTGGTGTTGGAAGAATAAGAAAGGAAGAAGAAGAGAAGAGAGGAGGAAAAAAAATCTGTGTGCAGAAATAGGGCTAGGGAAATTACGGTGGCTGGTAACAAAACGGTGGGGTCCATGCTCACATACGATACCACTCTTCAGGTTGTTTCCTGGACGGCCCAGGAGGACCTTTTCTTGAACGACAGCCTTCTTGGGGGGCATCTTTTTGGCGGATTTCTTCTTGCTGGAGTAGAGGCGGACCGGCGAGAGAGGAAGAAAAGGAAGCGAAATGAAGGAGGGGCAGAAAACGCGGGGAGAGAAGGAAAATGGTATTAATGCAGGACCAGCTGCGGCGCGACAGAGAACGGGGGGAGACGTGGTGACGGCGCCCGGAGGCAGCGAGAACAAGGCCAAGGAAGGAGAGGAATCGAGTCGTTCGGTCAATTGACGCGCGGCGGACGGGTAGCAGTGTCCAGAGGTGAAGTTATCCACGTCGTCGACGAACAAGACGAAGCAGAAACTTCATGTTCGTTCGCCTAAGGCACAGGCTGACTAAGGCTGACTCAGCAGCCCTAACGTCACCAGAACTATACAGTAGACTCTATAGACTCACTATACAGACTATCATGCCTTCTACCTAGCAGATCTTGTCAGAGTACGAGATGAACACCAAGACCTAATGCACTTAGTGCATACTTACGCAGGAGACACCATCCTAGCTGAATCGAATGTATCTCCCATGCAATCCTGCAATCTCCCATCCCATACATCCCAGAGACATAAACAACCTGCAAGCCAACCATCCCTCTGGACCTCAGACTCGATCGACAACTTGTATTAAACAGACTCTGTTCCTGACATGAGCCCGCAGGGATGATCCGCACTCACCTCCTATGTGGTGTTCCAATAGGCTATACTCATCCCTTTCGGAGATCCGAGTCGATCCAGGGAGGCTGAGACACTGACACTGCAGCTCACAACTGATACAATCAACAATGAATCGAAACAAGACCACTGCTCATCAATGAGCTCCAGAAAGGCATAAATAGCCATGTCCAGCCAATACGATCCTCCTCATTCTCAGACCAAACCATCCTCCTATCTAGTCTCCTGACCATCTTATTCAAAACTCCATCTCATTCAACCGACCAAAATGCACTTCACCGGCCTCTTCTTCCTTGCCGCTGCTACCTCTGCCCTTGGCGCCGCCGTTACTGTACGACCTCCCTCCTAGCACAAAGAGAAAGACATCCTACTAACACCACACAGCAACCAACCCCCACCCCCTCCGCCCAAAAAATCAACGCCGCCCAGGCACAGGCCAGCTCTCACCCGCCCAACATCGCCGCCGCCGACTCGCCCGCTCTGTGCGGTCCCCACGGCCCCGGCAACGTCGGCGGCGCCTTCAAGCTGTACGCCGAGGACGGGCACGCCCACGTCACCCACATCCAGGCCTACCTGACCCCGTTCGCGCTGCCCGCCCCGGCCGGTCTGACCGGTCTCCAGGTCACCTTCAGCAACGGCGAGACCAAGTCGGCCGGAGTCACGGAGGGGATCGCCCGCTCTTGTGTCGTGGACCAGCGGGTCACTGAGGTTGCGGTGCGCTCCGCTGGGTTTGGGGTCAGTCAGCTGGTTATCCGGAAGGAGGATGAGACTGTCTGTGCGCTTGGGTATGAGACGGGTGTGAGCAATGCCTGCAGCGCTGAGGTGGTCGGGGACGGGGTGTTGGCTGGTCTGGAGGGTCGCGCTGCGGGTATGCTGACTTCTCTTGGGGTTGCCTTTCTCTAGGTTCTACGTTGGGTGATTACTCCGTATTATGTGTGTGTGGATTTAGATTCGGGGTTAGATTGTACTTATCTTCGTCGGATGGGAAATGTTGGCTTTATATACTTATGTTACTCTTTGCCTTGAACTAAATTAATTCATTCTGACATGCTCGATATCCACCGAGTCAGCCTAACAATAAAAGCACCATATACTATGATCCTGCTTCCTTAATACCTATCCGTACATGTCCGCTCTATCCCTTTGGTCAACCAAATTAAACCATCATGATCCACCGCATATTCAACTCGAGCATTTCAACGATTAGCTATGCAGGCGCTCGCCAAAGGAGGCAGATATCTACTATACAACCACCTCTCATAAACCCACAAGTCCAGAAAGAAGAGCGTGTAGCCACATTAAAAGTAGAAAACCACTACTCGCCTGCTTCTGCTGCTCTCATACTTCCGTGTAGGATGATTACATGCATCAGTACGTTGATCGCATCGATAGAACATCGAGATTCGACAGTCACCCTAGTATAACATATAATACAACCCCGACCTGGATTGAACCACCATCCAGACGCCAAACTCCTCGCATGATATAAGAACATTATTACGTCTCCATGGCATCCCCTGCCTCCGACTCGTCTACCACGCCTAGCAACTTCGCATACGGCACCGTCACTCGCTGGAGATCCCGGTGTTTGCCTATCATCGATCAGTAAGGTCTCCACTGAGATCAAGATGAGAAACCTACCCAATGCCAATATCACTTCCTTCAGTAGCACCTCCCGTGGCCAGCCACAGAGCGTTTCCGAGCTTTCGCGCCAGTTCCGGTCATCCTGCTCGTTCGCCTGCAGGCGCTGCACAGGGTCTGTTTCTTCTTCTTCAAACAGACCCCCAATCAAGCCTTTGAGCAGCTCTTCCACCTTGTTTTTCAACCCCTCGGCCCCAATTCGCTTGGCATACATCGACAGGTAGAGTCGGAACTCCTCCTTGGCACCTAGGGACAGTGCGGCAGCCAGTCGGTTCTCTAGATGCGCGATGGACACACTGGACTCGAAGCTCTCATAGCCCTCGCGGGAGAGCAGGACTTTGATCAGTCGCTGCAGGAAGTACGCGCGTCCACGGAGGAGCGTCTCGTTGGTCGTGTTGCGCTCGAGGAACGGGATGATGCCTGCCGACACCGCCGCCTTGGCATCTTTGTCCTGCGAGTCCGTAGACTGGAGGTTGCCCACTGGTGCTTCGGTGGTGTTCCAGTACTGACTGCCCACTGCCCACCAGGCTTCCGACATTCGCTGCCACGTGTACATGGACGGACTGTAGGCGTACCCCTCACCGTTGGACAATGCGACGATCACCCGCCCCTCAGAGTTGATCCGCGCGTTGGTAATCGCCGGTGCGCTGGATGGGTGAGCGCCTAATGTGTGAACTGCCGCATCAAGGACGGGTTGGAGCGAGATAGGCGGGTGTGGTGAGGAGAGATGCTTCACGTTCCACACGTAGCACATGCCTACCGCTGATATACAGAGGATCCACGGCCCGTTACACTCCAAGATCACCGGCTGCGCCTCGAGAACCAGCGCACTGACAAGGCGACGGCCGGCTGGAGTCCAAATGTAGACTGAGCCATCTTCACAGGCGGCTGCCCACATGCTCTGGTTACCAGTGACCAAGAGCACGGTTCGCGGAAGGAAATCCTGCCACAGAGGCTGTTCGCCACGGAAGAGCGTGAGGCGGACTGGCTCCCGGTCCACCGCTCGGCCGGTCAGGCTAGCGGGCGATGGATTGCGTGCTTCGAAGACCAGATCCACGCGAGACTTGTTCGCCTCGCTTGACGCACCGGGCGGCTCGGTGGGCTTGCCGGTCGAGTCAATAGCGCGTACAATTTGGCTGCGGACTTTCGGAACCGCCAGGCGAAGCTGGCTGATTGCCATACAGGGATTTGTCACAGCTGGCCGAATGTATTCCGGTGTCTGCTGCTGGCCGGTAGCAGGCGGTTGAGGCTGTGCCGGCAGAAGGCCATCGGGAGTGTTAGCCATGATGGGAGTTGCGCCATTCTGGCTTGCTAAAGCCACCCGCTTTTCGACATGACCATCCTCGTCTCCTTCTAGTTGGGCAAGCTTGCGCTTATTACCAAAGAGAAGTGCTGCCAGGCCGCCTTTCGGTAACCCATCAAAAGGCTTCGACAGGTCGACGATAGATTGTGGTGTGTCAGCCTTCACTTGGCTGCTGACCGACGCCATCAACCGTGCCTGTGGCAGAGACGACTCGGCAGCTCCTGCGCCAGACACCAGGAGAGGAGCGATGCGCTTTTTCCCGTCCTTGGTATACGTGGGTCGTTGCTTCAGTCTTTCCAGCTTCGCCTGATATGGATCGGGCTTGTCGGCTTCCTGGGCTGCCGGGGTTGTTGTCCCGTTCGTCTGTGTCTTCTGTGCATCTGCCGTAGGTGAGGTTCCCTGAGCAGGAGCGGCGCCGTTAGATGATAATGCTTTGCCATTCACAGTAGCCTCTGCGCTCGCATGACCGTCACCCATCAGCGCACCCATTCTGCCCTCCACACCTTTAAGTTCACCGGCCTTGCTCTTCTCCTCCAGGAGTAGACCGTCTGTAGTCTCGGTGATGCCCGCGCCTCTGCGGTTGGTACCGAACTTGGTGAGCGACTTCTCATTCTCCTCCATGGCCATCGGATAACCCAAATCACCATCCTCGAATCGGACAGCGAGAATCGTGCCATCCAAGGCTGTCGCATAGAGGCATGTGCCATCCGGGCTCCACGCCAGGTCCGAAATCGACTTCGCAGCTAGCTCCTGCGCGACGACGATCGGTCGTGGGTTCGTGGTGATCCAGATACTTAGAGACTTGTCGCCACCGGCGCACGCGATCACAGTAACCGCTTGTCCCTGGTTATCGGGTGTTTGCTTGTTCGGCGGCTGAGTGGAGTAGAGTCGCGGCGAAAACGCACAGACCTCGACGGGGGCTTCGTGCCCGATGAGGTTGATATCTCCATCCCAGGAGCCACGGTTGATAATCGCTACCGAACTGACCGGACCGTTCACGGCATTGGCAGCAGCAATGTGCATGCCATCAGGCGACCAGGAGCATCGGCGGAAATAGGCTGTAAGGGGAGAGTTTTGGAAGGGCGCGGAGATGGTCGTTTCGAGGACAAAGTTGTTCATTTGGTCGTGAGCGGTCGAGTTGGGAGCTGGAGAGGTAAAGCGGAAGATCTTCACGGTGCGGTCATCACTAGCGGTAGCGAAATATTTGTTGGCCGGATCGAAAGTGATGCCTTTGACGTGACTTTGGTGTACGGATAGCGTCTTGAGTTTCTCGAACGTATGTCCCGACCACACGACCACTTTCGAATCCAACCCAACAGACACCAAGATCGATGAATCGTATGACCAGCCTAGGTCCTGGACGTCATTATCGTGGCCGATGAGTCGCCGAACCGTACGCCAGTTTTCCACCGGGGGCGCCTCATTCGATCCTACACGCGATCCACGCGATTAGTTTTAGCCCCAGCTTGAGCTCAGCAGTATCGCGAAACATACCGAACGTCGAGTGCGATGGAGGGTTCGCGTCCAGGGTATAAATGCAGACGATTTTGTCATCGGCGCCAGATGCGAGGTATTTACCGTTTGGCGAAAATCGAACGGTATGGATCGTTCCCGAGTGATTGCTCATGGACGCCAGTTGTTTTGGCTTCTGGGACGAGTCGTCCGTGTTGCGAATGGCCTCAGTAGACCATATCCTCACATACCCATCTCCAGCGGCGGTGACGAGGCGACTTCCATCGGGGGAAACGTCGCAACTGTAGACCTCGAAGTCTTTCCGTTCGCCTGTAGAAAGAAGAGTAGGAGTTAGTGGACCATGCCAGGAACTCGAGGAATCGTGCACGACCAACTTACCCCCGTGGGTGAGCCAAACGGGCTTGATAATATGCATCGCAATTAGACCTAGCTCATTTGACTTGGTGTAGCGAAAGAGAGGATATCGAGAATGCTGAAATGGGGAAGAAGAAGAGAGAAGGAGAAGTTTAGCTGCTTGCGCGGAAGAAAGGGCCGTTTACCTCGTAGGTAGATAACTAGCTAGATTAGCGATGCTGCCTGAGGCACCAGCTCCAGAGGCTAAACTTCCCCGCGTCACGACACCAGCCCTTTCCATGTACCATACCTACACGATATACTCCATAATCCCCTGCAGGCCAGAGTCCTTTATCTCTCTCTGCCCATCACCATGAATCCACCAAACCTCAATCCCGACACTCCCCCTCCTCCTCCTCCCAAACCCAGCAGCCACGAGGCTAGCCGTGGAGGGACCCCCCAGATCCATTCCCCAGCGACTCCCCAGATGAGCACAAATCGATACCCTTCGCCGGCCATGGCAAACCTCCAGCCAGATGTTCTGCCTCGACCTCCCACCGTCGAAGAGGGCTGGCTACCTGACGGCGTGAAAGACAAATCGTACGACCGCTCAGCGCCCAGATCCGTACATAACTAACCATGACATTGCAGAACTGTCGACCTACAAACCATCCTCAAAGATCCCAATCTCCTCTCCGCCCTCGCTAGTCGTCATCCCTCCTATGCAGCGCATCAACAGCAGCTCCAGAACATCCTCAAATACAATCAGGATCTCGCAGCTCATCTCCTAGACCTCCAATCGCACCTGGACGAGCTCCGCGGCTCCACCGAAACCCTCCTCTTGACTCACCAATCCCTCGAGGTCTCCTGGCGCAAGAAACAGACCGAGATGGACGCTGCGCTGGCCCCGTGGTCGCCCAAGGCTCTCTACCAGCGACTGGCGGCGTCGATCGCGGAGCAAGAGGCCGTATGTCATGCCGTGGAGGAGAGCTTCCTCGAGGAGGAGCACCACGGCCGCGCGACGGAGAAAGAGGTTGCAGACTGGATCCGGCGAGTGCGCGCAGAGACCGCGAAGTTAGCTACGCGCGCCGAGGCGAAGGCACGGTGGGATGAAGGGCGAGTGGGCGGATGGCGATGAACCGGCCGGCTTTCTACGCATTCAACTCGGCCATCCTGCAAGGATCATTTCTGTGATGCTCGATTACATTGCGCTGGATTTGCTACTCCGTATATGATCGGAGGAGACTGGGTAGAAACAAAACGTCAAAGGATCACCCAGCCAGATCCTGTTGGCCTCTTTCGAGATCAAGTTGCTGCCCACTGACACCCACGTCCACAGACCAATCATTTGCACCAACATGGCTAGGAAGCCCTACTCCCTTGAAAAACGCATGTCGACGACTCCTCGCGCCCCATGCCCACCCTGCTCCGCGCATGATCGGCAGGTGGTATAGACGGAAACTTACCCAGGCAAACACAACGCCCATGAGGGACCCGAAAATGATGTCAAACCCGTGGTGCCGATAGTCGAACCATCGCGAGGCAGAGATGAAAAACGCGACTGCCAGAGGGACGAATGCAATGATCACCATGTAAACCGGAGGGGCGGCGCCCTGGGTCCGGATGGCATCTCGCTTCTGCGCACGGAGATCCTGACTAAACGGCGAATGCGCGAGATAGGGAAGCCCAATGGAGAATTTCGCGCATAGCCACAAACTCAGATAGGCCAGTCCTGCGAATGAAACTAGATCAAGATTAGCCTCTGTAGATGCCCTCCCAGATGTAAAGGAAAGCCATACTAGATGAATGGCCGCTAGGGAAGCTCGAGAACCCATCGACTTTCAGGTCATCCGACTTGTTCTGGCAGATCTCCCAGCTCACCAGCGTAGCGGCGTCGGTTAACTTGCTTCCCAGCCCGCCGACGGTGTGTGCTGCGATCTGGGAAAGGTCCGGATTGCAGCGCGCCAGCAGATCCGGCCGCGGCTTGCCGTAGAGATCCTTCAACCCCTGCGTCGCCATGAAGACGCCCGCCATCGACAGGCCCAGGCCAAGCCATCCCGCATTCCACTCCCAGATTTTATACCTCCACAGCACAGACCGCGACGGGGCCTCGCCCAGCGCCTCGCTTGCTGCGGATCCGGGGATAAAAACGAAGGCAACGGCCACGATGATCACCGCGGGCGCAATCAGAGAAACTACGACGAGAACCGCCGTGGAGACAGTCTCGTGAGCCGTGTAGGGCAGAGAGATGCTCGGATCGGTTAGAGAAAATGGATAGTGGTTCGGCGTCACTTTGGAGAATCCATAGCCGATGAGGGCGATTCCGCTGAAGAATGTTAGTGATGGAATACCAGCAGATGGGGGCACACACATAATGAGAATCCAGTCAAAGATGTAAGACAAGAGGAGGCGCTTCGGGACGGATACTGGAGCGTCCCTCATGGTGAATATCTCTTTGCTGAAACGACGGACCATTACGCTTCACTTTCGCTGCGTGGAGGTGCAGTAGCCGCTCTTGGGGTCGAGGATTTTACGAGAACATTGAACTAGGCATCGATTATGAGGAAATGTTTACTCTCAAGGCACGAGACCGGGGATACTCTTCATCTTATTAAGGTTGGACTAGCTACGCCACGGTTGGCAATGCGGGTTGGATAGAGATACGTACTAGTGAGCATCCCTTATACAGAATATTATGCATCTATATATGCATGATGACTCATCCCTAGAAGGTGCTGGATCTGCCGCTGCTCCCCGCATTATCACAAGTCTTAGTACTTTACTACCTTAAACTATTCTGTCCTTTTCCACCCCGACCTCCCATTACAGCGGTATCCCATCCATTCCAACTACCATGGTAGGACAGACCCTCCCAATCCCCTTCCCACCTTCTAACATGTCCCCGCGCAGGCTCCCACCGAGTCAAAGAAGCGCCTGGCGCTCGCCATCATCGACTTCCTCGGCGCCAGCCTGAAGGACGGCACCCTGACCGCCGACGACGCCGAGTCGATCGAAGTCGCCCAGTCCTGCATCGCCGACACCTTCAAGGTCGACCCGTCCGATGAGGCCGCTGTCAAGGATGCCCTGGGCGGCCAGTCGCTGGCCAGCATCTACAGCGTCTACGAGAAGCTGCGCCAGAAGCCGTCCGGCGAGCCCTCCTCCTCCAGCGGTGCCGCCGCCGCCGCCACCCAGCCCGCCCCCAGCGAGACCGCCCAGCAGCCCAAGGCCGGGACGCCCACCGCCGAGTCCGACAAGCTGAAATCCGAGGGCAACGCCGCCATGGCCCGCAAGGAGTACACCGTCGCGATCGAGCGCTACACGCAGGCGCTGGCCATCGCGCCCGCCAACCCGATCTACCTGTCCAACCGGGCGGCCGCCTACTCCGCCTCCGGACAGCACGAAAAGGCCGCCGAGGACGCCGAGCTGGCCACCGCCGTCGACCCCAAGTACTCCAAGGCGTGGAGCCGGCTGGGCCTGGCGCGCTTCGACATGGCCGACTACCACGGCGCCAAGGAGGCGTACGAGAAGGGCATCGAGGCCGAGGGCAACGGCGGCAGCGATGCCATGAAGCGTGGGCTGGAGACCACTAAGCGCAAGATCGCCGAGGCCAGCCGCGGCGCTGAGCCCCCCGCAGATG
Source organism: Aspergillus terreus NIH2624 (assembly GCF_000149615.1). Taxonomy (NCBI): domain Eukaryota; kingdom Fungi; phylum Ascomycota; class Eurotiomycetes; order Eurotiales; family Aspergillaceae; genus Aspergillus; species Aspergillus terreus. Next base: position 1,785,735 of record NT_165928.1, on the reverse strand, counting down.
CGGTCGATGATGCCGCCGGTGCATCTCGTGGCGCTGGCGGTATGCCTGATCTGTCGTCGCTGGCGAGCATGCTGGGCGGTGTGGTGGTGCTGGCGGTGGCGCCGGCGGCATGCCCTGACCTCTCGTCGATTATGAACAACCCGATGTTCGCTAGCATGGCCCAGAACCTGATGAGCAACCCGGACATGCTCAACAACCTCATGAGCAACCCGCAGCTGCGCTCGATGGCTGAGAACTTTGGCCGCGGTGGCGGTATGCCCGACATGTCTAGTTTGATGAGCGATCCGTCTATCGCGGAGATGTAAGTTTTGTCTTTGAATTATGATCATATTTGCCGTGAGCTAATGGAGTTTGTAGGGCCCGTAACATGATGGGTGGTGCTGGGCGTGGAGGACAGTAAGCGGTGGAGCCGTTCTGGTGGCATTTGTTTGTGAACGACGCTATGGATTGTCTTGAGCTTTATCCCTTATTTCGGATTCATATGAAAATATCTTAATTCTTATGAGGAAATAGAAACGACTTTCTCTGTCTAGATCTCACATGCAGATGTTTCAAAATGAATATCCTTTTCTGTATATACACTGCTCACAGTAATCAGGTTTTCTAATGTAGATCCCGATATGACTCAGGTCTCGCATAAAGCTGCAAACAGAAAGCTGGACGTAAATCCAGATGCAATCGATGAGGAGAGAGGAGCGTTGAACTCGCGAAAGAAACCAAAGGCCAAGCAAACCACCGTGGACGCCAAACAACCAGAGTTCGCGCCATTAGGAGCTGGTGCGATTTCCACACACCAGCTCTTGTGTTCGACCTCAAAGTACCCAAGATACTCAACAGGAATTGGAATATTCAGCGAATATTAGTCATGAAGCGAACAGACGTAACATGAGCGCCCATTCCGTCTGGTCTCTATTGAAAAAAAAGTCGATATTGTACAGTCGATGATATCAAAACAATCAAGAAGAGAAATGAGGAGGTAGTTCATCAGAGATCGCCGATAATCAGGAGAAGTGGCTAATATGAAAGTCGGAGGAGTCGTATGCTGAGCAGCATCTCATCGAGGAACGTCTAGATATAGTCGCGAGCCGCCTTCTGCAGCTCGATCAACCGCCATCCTCGGGTCTCGGGGTTGTTGACGTCTTCGGGGATTCTCGTGAGACCAATGGCGTAGGTCACCAGCTGGACCTTGTCCTCCATGCCAGCGGCCAGCTCGCCCGTCTTGGTGTTCTTGTAGACGTGCACCTCCTGTGTACGGCAGGTCACGACGAAGACGGGAATGTCACCGGGCTCAAGCATCCGGGCGTGGGACACATCCACGCCACGGATATCGAGGATCCGGCCGTCGGACTTGAGTCCGGCGGTGGTGTACTGCTGTGCCAGGGCGGCGTACACGTGGAACTGCGCATCCGACAGCCAGAGCTTCAGGGTCTCCACATCTCCCTTGACGTAGGCATCGAGCACCTCGGGGAGAATGTACTCGCGCATCTCCCGGAGGAAAGACTCCATCTGGAAGTTGGGATCCATCTCCCGGAACTTCTTGATAACCATGGCCGTCTCATTCTCGGCGAAGAAGCCGGCGACCCGGTCGGAAATGCTGCGAGCGGTGCTGATCAGAGGGTTCTCCGACTCATTGTAGGTCTCCTTGAGCGAGAAGAGCTTCTGCATCATGGGGTTCGAATCCTTGAAATCGCGCCACGACTCCTTCCAGGCGGAATCCTTGTGGAGGGTGATGTTGGTACCAGCACTATACCGAGCAGACGACCGTTAGAACCAAAGAGCCAAATGGGTCCCATAACACTTACTTCGGATCTTCCACCATGGGCTCACTCTTGCGACCAGACTTGGCTTCCATCTCTTCACGGAGCTTTCTCTGCTTCCGACGCTCCTCCTTCTCAATCCAGCCACCATAGCGAGAGGAGCTGCCATCGTCGATGGCATCCTTCACGCTCTTGTAGGCCTCAGTTTCTCTCACAGGCCGGGTGGCCTTTTCCAGTCCAGCACCGGTGGCGTTGACACCCTTACGGATCCCCTTGACCACGGGCGTGTTCCACGTCCAGGCGGCACTCTTGCCGATGGCCTGACCGGTGGTCTTCAATGCGGACGAGGTGCGGCTGGTTGCCGCTCCGGAGGCCGCCTCATACGCGGCACGAGCCCGCTTGATGTTCTCGTTCTCGGTGAACTGATGCGCGGACGAGGCGAGGGCCTTGGTGGACTCATTCCACTCCTTGGACGCCTTGAATTCGGACTGGAGAGTATCGCGGAAGACTTGCCAGGGGGTCTTGTCTCCGTGGGGAGGGGGCGGAGGGGCGTCTTTCTTGTCCTCCTCCTTGCCTTCTTCCTTCGACTCTTCGTTCTTCTCTTCCTTTCCTTCCTCGGACTTCTTCTCCTTCTGTTCTTGCGAGCGAGAGACGGAAGCGTGGAAAGACCGCGTGAGGGGGAGAGCAGCGTACGGGGAGAGAATCGACACGGGACGGGTGGCGCGTTCGGAATGGCGAGACAGGATAGCTCCGGCGGACGAAGACGTCGTGTAGGAGTAGGCCTGGAGGATGGAGCGCTGAGAGGCACTGGTATATGTCGACTTCAGCGTGGGCACTTGGGAGCGCAAGGTGGCCACCCGAGCGGTGGCCGACATTCTGGTAGCCGAGATCATGCTCTGCGACTCTGACGACGAATGGGAGGGGTCGGGTAGGAGATATCAATCAAAGGATAAAGATGGCAGAAGCAACTCCCCGGGTCCAGGGAAGTCGTGGGTGTTGTGGGGGAGAAAGACGGGGGAGAAGGAAAAAGGCGATGTCGGCCGCGGATGAAGAGGAAAGGGAAAAAAGTTGAGATGCCGACGGCGCCAAGACTCGATCGAAAATTCGGGCCTTTTCCGCCGCCGGCCAGTCCAGTGCAGTCCAGTGCCCCGTCCAACATCTCGTCCCGAACGGTGATGAACCGCCGTTGATTCTCCCGTCTCGACTCAATTGCATTGCTAGCGGATTCGCTGTCTTGCGCTTTTCTTGTGTCCGCAGCGTAGGTTGGATCCGTCCACCACGCTCCATCTCGACTTTCCGACTCCCTACCCGCAACCCGACGACTCGCCATACTGCCGAAAAGATGAACAGCACATTCGTGAGCGCCCTGTCCAAGGCGCTGCCCTCCATCAGCCGACGATGCCAGACGCACGCCCCTTCCTTCCGTCTGGCGAGGCCCTTCTCCTCGGCCCCCAAGACCCTCGCGGACGCGAAGGAGAAGAGCCGCGAAATCGAGCGCCAGATTCTCAACACGCAGTCTGAACAACCCGCCAACGACAACTCCCCGCTCTCCGCGATCACCCGGATGATGCAGGGCACCGACAAGTCTCGCACCAGCCCCAACGTGAGCCGCGACTACTCCCGCATGGCCGAGAGCCTGGAAGCCGAAATGATCAAGCAACCGTACGCGGACCGCGCGCCTCCGCATCACCTCCATGTCTATGCCCATAAGCACAACACCATCCTGACGCTGACGCGGCCAAACGGCAACCCGCTTCTCTCCATGAGCTGTGGCCACCTCGGGTTCCGCAAGGGCGGTCGTTCCGGCTACGATCCCGCATACCAGTTGACCGCCCATGTGTTTGGTCAGATGCAGGAACGGGGGTATCTGTTGGATATTAACCGGTTGGAGGTGGTCTTCCGTGGCTTTGGTGCGGGCCGCGAAGCGTTCACCAAGGTTCTGCTGGGCAACGAGGGACGAAACGTTCGGGGGCTGGTCAGTCGCGTTGCGGATTCCACCCGGATAAAGTTTGGTGGTACTCGGAGCAGAAAGGTGCGCCGGCTGGGTTAGACTGTTGGTATGAGGTGGTGAGAGCAATCATTGTGAGGATTGTTGGAGCACATGTTGCAGGGGCTCAGTGGCTCTCCCTAGGTTCCCTGTTGATCATACAGTGTTTCCGTGTAATTATACCATGACTCTTTCGAGAATCTGTCTTGATACAAGTGAATATTCAGATGTTACTACTATTCAGAAACCGTGAATGGGACTGGCCCAGGTACCATGACTCTCCAGACAAAATGCCCGATAGAAGTGACTATCCAGATGTTACCATTCAGGAACCGCGCATAGACTTGGGCCACATACACAGGGACCCTGTCCCTTTCTACTCTTTTCCGAGCTGCTGGAATGGTCTCGACTCCTCTTAATTGAGTCCATCTTCTCACCCCCATGCATTGATGATGATGAATTCCTTATATTGTGTACTTGGCTTAGTATTAATTATTAAGGCACCCATATCAACCTACATGTCTTCACCACAAATACAGTATACTACTCGATGGGATGGAAGTTGCCAGCATCTTCAACACTCTCCCTTTTGCTCTTCCCTTTGCGCAGCTTCCTCTCTCTCTTTCCTTCTCCATCTAGCAGCAAACTTCCACTGAACCAGAGGGCCGATCAAGGCCACCAGCTGTACGACAACGCAGATCGTAAATGCCACTCCAACGCCCACCCCATTGATCATAGGCATGATAAAACTCGTACCGCCGGCAGCAAACAGGCATCTTGCCAGGTTCAGACTAGCGCTTGCGGCAGCGCTTCTATCAGGGAAGATATCAACCAGATATGTCATGATGAGGGACTGCGTGGAGACCGCTGTCCATCCTGTGATAAAGGTGGACACAATCGGCACCGCGATGTGGACTTTATTGGGGTACTGAATTGTCCAGCCAAACAGAATAATGGAAAGGCACTGGGTAATGGAGAAGATGGGGACAAGACGGAGGCGAGCGCTCTCCAGAGGGAAGTTCTCCTCCCGTGCAGTCTGGGAGATTGCATCTCCATGCTCGCTGTCGAATGAAGCCTCGTACTTTGTCTTGACGCGACGGTAATCGGCATCGAGGATCTTGCCCGTCACCAAGGTCCCGACCATCGAGCCAACCCCGTTCGCAATAAAGGTCAGGCCAATCTGGATCTCGGACAGCCCGTAGCGGGTTTTGAACAGTGAGGACATTGCCGTGATGCTCATCTGCCACACTGCATAGTAAATCGCCAGAAAGAAGATGATAGGGGCTGCGTGGTTGCTGAGGAGCATGCGAAGCGGTCCCAAAAGGTCGATTTTCTTTGCTGCAGTTGTGGACTGGCCGTCCTGGCCCTGCTGCCATGGTACCTTGCTTGATTTTTGATAGAGGTTCAGTGGGTATCTGCGTAGGGGGTGGGACGACTTTCGAGAGCCATTGCCGACAATGGATCGCAGTGTCTCAGGAAGCACAGCAATCAATAGACACAAGAAGACACCGCTGTAGATAGCCAGGAACCAAAAGATTGCTTTCCATCCCAGCGAACCGGCGATTGCGCCTCCGATCACTGGCCCCACGGCCACTGGAACAAGAAGCCCTGCTTGGAAAATCCCCATATACCCGCCTCGATCAGCACGAGTGGTGATGTCGCCAATCACGCCAGATCCAATTGCAATTGTGCTGGCGCTGCCGGCGCTCTGAAGACACCGAACGACAATCAACGTCGCATAGTTCTTGGTCTCCGCGAGGCCGATACACGCGCAGAAGAACACGATAAAGGTGCAGATGTAGGCGGTGCGCCGACCCTTCACATCGGATATTGGGCCCCAGAAACTCGGTGCTAGGCCTTGGAAGATAAGATAGGAGGTGACGGTGAGGTTGACGAGTTCGAGGGATACATTGAGATCATTCGCAATGGTTGGTAGAGCGGGAAAGTAGATGTTTGAAGCGAAGCCCGAAACTGGAGATCATCAGTGAGTAGGACAGTAAGCAGTGTTATTTAAGACTCACATGTTGCTGCTGTCGAGACAATGATGATGATTAGCCACTTTTGACGTTTGTCAAAGATGCTGTATGGCGGGTCCGGAGTAACCACTGTTGGAGTGGTGGTGGGTGTGTGGGTTGTACTGTCTGGGGAAGACATAGTGAGTGACTGACTATAGTCAATGGTGAGAATGCCACCGTTCCATGGAGATACGGCATATATATAAGTATCCAAGTGCCACAATGACGAGAACTCAAGTATACTGTCCAACGGAACTCCGCGTGCCTTGTATCGGAGTTCCGATTGACATCGGAATTGCGAACCGTATACATACTTCATCCCCGAGCAGTCTAGTAAATATTCCAATTGGATCTTCTGTGCTGTATCTTCCACCTTCGTGCTACCAATCTCGGTAATCTCCCCCATCACAATGGGTTCCGTGACCAACAACCTCGTGGACTTTGGCGACAACTATGCGATCCTCAACCTGGACTGGATGTCCGTGCTGATCGAGGCCGTGGAAAACAACCCGGAGGGCCAGGCAATGATCGCGAACTGCTCCAGATGGAACGACGCCGTGCATCAGAAGTCCCCTCGCCCCCTGACTATCTTCTCCACTCTCTCCTTCAATCCAGGCCAGCCGGAGGTCCAGCCCGACTCGCCATTTGCCAGCTTGCTTCGCCCGTATGGCGAGTTTGCACATGGAACGCCTCCGGTGCAGATTGATAAACGATTTCACTTGGATGAGAAGGACGTGGTGCTGCACAAGACCCGGTGGTCTGCGACGTCTGGAAACGCGCTTGCGCAGATCCTGAAGGCGCGGGGTATCAAAACTGTTGTCGTGGTATGGTCTACGTATCCTTGACTCGAAAGCATGTTAACAGTGTCCTAGTCTGGATTGAGTCTTTCAGGTGTGGTGATGTCGACTATCTACCGGTTGTTTGATCTGGACTATAATGTCTATGTGATCAGAGACAACGTGGTGGAGCTACCACCCACCCAGAACTCGGAATTCTCGCACGTCCTTCTCGACATGCTGCTTCCTAAGATGGGACTGAAGGTGATTTCTATAGAGGACGCATTGGAGGGACTCAGTCGGTCGGGACCACGCGGAGCAGACAGCCTGACGGAATACTATGCTAGGTAGAGAAGGGAGGCAATCTATGAATGGGACTTACCATCGCGCTTTCGCTAAGATGCCTTTCTCATATACTTCATTCGGAGCAAATAGGTAGCACCGCCTAGCAGGCATTATGCCAGCTATTCTGGGTATATGAATACTAGGTACAACTACTCCTGCCGGTACTGCATCCGGAGCAGAAAGTGAAGTGGCAGGGTGAAGAGGAAGCAACTAAATTCCAAAACCCATCTTTATTGGGATATCTATGGACCAAGCTCTGCATTGGCCGTGCTTATGTGGCGGAGGACGCTACCCAGAATCAACCTGGCAGCATGGTCTTTAGTATCTTTGAGGGCGTATTCGCTCTATAGCTAGAAATGCCTTCTACCTTACACCCACCCATCTCCTCCTTTGTACGCAGTAGAGATATACACACCAATGCAATCCCAATATGATCATCAGAAGTAAACGCCTATACATCCAGCTATCTCCCCCAACCACCCCCCTTCGCCACCGCCGACGGCAAAGAATCATCTCTCCCAGCCCCTATCCCCACACTCCCAAGCCCATACAACCTACAAATCTGCCCAGCCGCGCGCTCTCCACTCCAATACGCCCCCGTCGTCGTTCCGAGAGCCACAAACGGCGCCGTATGCTCCCCCGCAAACCACACGCCGCGGTCGACGCCCAGCCCCGCGCGGAGCACCTCAATATCCCGGTCTCCCTGCTCGAGCCCGACCTGGAAGTTACAGTACGACCCGTTGCCCGCGTACGGGTCGTTCTGCCACTGCGTCGCGACGAACGCGCGCGGTTTGCAGTCCGGAGAGCCGTCTGCGTATCCGTGCAGACGGGAGTAGAATGGGCGGAGGAAGTTGTCGAGGAAGTCGTAGTACTCCTGGGATGAGGGGTCGATATGCGCGAATCTGTTCACGATGTGCGTGGCGCAGGGGCCGTAAGTGTAGAAGAGTAAGGTGGGGTGCGCGCAGGGTGCGGGGAGCGCGGCCATCGAGACACACTCCTGGTTCCAGAGGATGCCTTCAGGGCGCTCTGTGTAGTTGGGGTCGAGGAATTGCGCAAAGGTTAGTTTGTTGTATGGGTGGAGTCGTGATGATGCGCCGTTTGTCGTGGTAGTTGTTGAAGACTTTGGATGCCAGAAGGCCGTGGGAAATGTCACGTAGACTTTCTCCAGGCGGCCGTACGAGATGCTGTCTATAGCTTGGATGAGCCGTGGAGGGAGCTCTGGCGTGAATGCTGCTTTGTTGCGCTTCAGCCAGCCGAGCGGACAGGTGACCACGACTTCGTCGAACGAAGACGATTGCCCGGTGGCGGTTGTCAATGTGATCTCATGTGGTCTGACGGACCCTTCATGAGGTTTCGACTCGATCTTCACGACTGGTTCATTAAAACGAATGGCTGCATGCTGGCGGGCTGTTTGCGAGACATGTGCGAGGATTGCTTTATAAGTTGCTGCAACGAAGAAGTTATCTGCATCGAACGTTAGTCAATGCGTAATTCCGGCGATGGCCAAACATACTCCCATCTATGCATTCTTCCAAGCAGAAGAACTTCATGCTTTGTCTTTCGATGGGGTCCCCAACGTAAGCACCCCATAGCCGGCATGTTTCAATGCACAAATGTTTCTCCTTGGGAGTGAAGTCTGTCTCTTCAAGCTTCTCTCTGAAAAAGTCCAGGAGACTTCGATCAGCGGGGATGGTGTCTTTATGTGCATTGCTGTATTCAAACGCTTCTTCGATGGTGGCCCACAGGAACTCAGATATCTTCGTGGCGATGTCTGCGTCGAGAAGCTGGCCATCAGTTGAGTATATGACTGGGTCACCTTCAAAGTCCTCAATCGTCGTGTTTGTTGATTCTGCAATAGCAACAATGGGATTTGTTCCAGTGCCGTGGATCCAGTTAGGACCGCTGGGATAGTTAATGAATGCCCACAGAACTGAAGGCGCGTAAGTCCTTACAGGTCTACAAGATGGTCTGCGACCTTGGTTTGATGAACCTGTTCCATATTAGTGCTGTCGATTACATCTCAAGAGAGTAGACTCACCCGTCCTCCTATCCTGTCTCTTGCTTCAAAGATGGTTACCCGAGCGCCATTCTGTATCAGAATGTCGGCACACCGTAGGCCTGAGAACCCAGCTCCGATGACAGCCACGTTAGGTTTCCTGCTCATTATAGCAGTACGTTCCTGAGAGTGAGGCCGTAACGATGAAGAGGAAATGCCAATTCTATTGCCTGGATGTCTGGAATTCTTCTGTCACGTACGTTAGTTCACTTCAACCCGATACGGCGTATAGGATTTTGAGTCCTTCATCGCAATTAGTGAAGACAACAGAAAAAGCACAGATAACTGAATACTAGATATAGGTAGCATTTTGCATGTAGAGGTTTTTGTGCAATTCAAGGTGATACCAATCCATGAACAATAATATCATGTTGACGGTCGACACGTTCCAGACGGGTTGCAGATGGATGGCGGGGAAAAAGCAACGCGGGGTCCAGCTTACCCAAGTATAAAGTCTCCCACCACGTTGCAGCCGGGGAGAGCCTCTGTACATCTGATGTTGGGAAGGAAAAAGAGGATCCCATGGGTCCAGACAGTCTTCTTAAACTTCTAGAAATGCCTCAGTCAGCAGCACAGGCCACGTGCAGGCCAGCACTTCCGTTTTCTGCCCATTTCTCGCCACTATCAATCCACCACGCGCCCGTGGCTTACTCGGACCCTGTCTATCACAAATAAAATTTGGAAAGATTACGCCGTTCATTGTGTAGGTCATTCATTGGTCTACCTAGGTAGTATCGAAGAGAAACAGTCATCAAGGGAGGTGTATTATTATGCCTTCAAGAATCAACAGCTACACCAAACGGCAACATAGTCCAATCGTTATAGGATGAGCATCGCTCACGTACAGATCATACATGCAATCACTGCTGGCTGGCTTGCAATTGACATCACAAAGGAAAGGAATGGATGGGGAAACAAAGGAAATCGGACAAACGAAATCATCTTCATATCGGAGAGAAACGAGGAGCTCCTGTCTCTTCCTCTCCGGTTCATCTATCTCCAGGCTCCTTGGCTCAGAGATAGCAGGCCTTGTATGCAATCGAGGTCTTCCTCTTGACTGGCGCTGCCTCCGCCGGACATAAAAGCCGACACCTCGGCATCTACCGGGGGCGCCGTCTTGCTGTTACCGCCGCTAGCTTTCCGAGACTGTTTACCGCCAGCGGATAAGCCTTTGGTCAATCGGCCATCGCGACCGTTGGATTCGCGGAGAACGGATCGTTGGAACTGTTGGTGCGTGGTGGGCCGCCGACGCGCATGCGTCACCCGGGTTCCTGGTATCCAGTTCTCCTTGTCGGAATCACCGCCGTCCAAATCGTCTTTGGCGCCGTGGGCTGGCGTCTTGGGTGTTTTGGATGTGTATAGCGACTTGTTGGGGGCGCTCATGCTGGACTCCAGACGACCGAGAGAAGAAACGGTGCGAGAGATCTTCCGCCGCTTCTCTCTCGACGGCTGGGGAACGGGGGTATTCATGTAATCGGCTGAAGCAGCTGCCAGGTTGTTCGAGTGTCTTGCGGACAAGCTTCGCGTCAGCGAGCGCTGACTGCTGGAGCGGAACAGCGCGGGGGATCCAGAATGCGGGTTGCTCTGTGAGCTCGTCGGCGTCGACAAGGCGCTCCGTGCGTCGGTATCGACAAAGGACTCCCAGTTTCTCGGGTCGCGAGACCTCCCGAATAGCCTCTCTTTCTCGATGGAGCCACGCGGGGTCCCTAGCACAACCGCGCTGTTGCTTCTTCGGAGTCCCCCCAGACGAGACTTGCGCGTCGAAAACATAGAAATCCGGTTTTTGGACGGGGAGGGTTCTCCTTCCGCACGAATGACTGCCTTTCCGTCCGACGACATGGCAATCCGGAGTGCGTTGCGTCCCTTTGGCGGCGAGGGGGTCAACTCGCCTTCCTTTCTGACCATTGCCTCCCCGTCAAACGATAGTGATATTCGCAGAGATGGCGGCGACTTCATTGTCTGAATCCCATTGGGTGTTGTCGCCTGCTGCACGATGGGTCGGGCTTCCCGCAGGTCGGAAACAGATCGCTTTCTTTTAGCCGAGCCCTGTTGGGACTCATCAACGACTTCAGGGTCCTGCACGGGCTCCGGCTCCGGCCTAGACTCTTCTGGTGCAGGTTGACTACTCTCCACAGCCTCCGTCGACGCAGCACTTGCCTGCGAAGATTGCTGTACAAACCCGTCCTTATCCTCATGTACTCCGTCTGACTCGAAAGACGCGTGGTCGGGGGAATTGGTATCCTGACTGTTCCCCTCATCCTGCTCCGCTCCGCTGGAAGACTCCAGTTCCGTCGGGAGATTATCATCACTACCACTCTGCTTCGACGTGTCGGCGGACCGCGGGGCAACGAGTTCATGAGGCTGGAGCGGTTTGGACTTCCGACGATCGTTCTGCCGCCGATTCTGGAACCATATCTGTATTGGAACGAGGCGAAATGTCAGCATCGTGCACAAACGCGTAGAAACAGGCCTTCGCTCTGTTCGAGTCGCGTACCTGGACCTCTTTTTCTCCCAACGACACGCGACTGACTATATCGGCACGGGCCGCCTTGTCGGGTTTGGGATTGCGTTGATACTCGGCCTCGAGAATGGCATGGTCCTCGGGACTATACAAGGAAGAGTCACAGGTCAGTCACGCATGAACGCGCGCGAATGGGGCGACATTGGCGATATACCTCGTCCGACGACGCTTCTGCCGAGCCAGCAGCTTATTATCCACGCGTGGAGGAAGGTTCTGGGTCAGAGTCTTCTGCGAGTGCACGAGAAAGGCGTAGTTGAGGGCGGCGGCAGCAGCAGAATCGGACGCCTGGGCTGATGGCGGGGAGGACGAGGCCGCCACAGAAGGCTCCGGATCAGACATGATGGATGTGGGTAGGTCAGGACGGGAGCATGAGGATAAGATGGGAGGAGAGGAGAACACAATGATCGGAGAAGAGAGGTGGGAATGGACCAGAATGGGATTTCTGGTAGCAGCTGGGGGGACTAAAGATCAGGAGTGGAGGTACCCCAGCGTGAGGGAGGAAAAAGACGCTTCATTAATCGCGTCGCGATGTAGACGCGGCGGCGCACCGTGCAGGCGTTGTAAGGAACTCTTAGTTCGGCCGATCCCGCCCACCCGCACGAGACCTTTTGATTTCTTTCGCTAAAGAATTGCAATTGCTAAACTTCATGTCTTGTACTAGGTGGTTCATAGTGTTTTACGCGTCGGATTTTGTCTAATCTTTCTGGTTGACCCTGGTTTTACTGTAATTCCTTCGTTGCTCGTATACGGCGAGTCCAAGTCCAGTCGGACTGCAACTACGTGATCGATACCAATTTACAGAGTGCAACGCTCCTAGCTGTTCGCCGCATCGATTGCATTCCGGCTGGCTGCAGTGATGTCTAATTGGTGTCGCAGAGAGCCATCCCAGGGCAGTGGGTCGTCTGGAAGCAAGGAGCAGCATTATGGAGACCAACCACGAGCCTCAAGATGAGAGAATCGTAAGTAGGCATTGGTCATATAGACTCCGGTCCAGCATTCTGTCCACAGTGCTCAATGGCATCGCTGTCATGGGATTCCGACCGGGTTGCCTTGTTACTAACAGTAGGTTGTATTTGTCGAGATAGTCCGTACAAATTACACCGCGCGGGAAATTTACTCCCGTCGTGTCGGCCCGAAACGCGCTCGACGCGACATCACGTGACGCATGCCGCAGCGCGCCAGGATGACTGCATGTCAAATTTCAAAATCTCCGTGCATGGTGCTATGTCTCGCGCTGATTCATATGACTGGGAATGTTCCACGGGTCGTAATCCAGATGTACAAACGCGCGGTCGACGGTGGGCACGCTTTCGATCATATACTGCAGACTCTCCCCCACATCGTGGCTGTCACGGAGGCTAGTTTTCTCCTCCAGGACGATGTCGACCTCCACATTCAGTAAATCGCCGGCATAGTACGCTTTCAAGTTCTGGATGTTTAGGATCGACTTCGAGAATCGCATAGTCATGTAGAGCAGAATGCTGTGGTCGGTAGGTGATGCCGCGGCACCGGTCAGATGGCGGATATGTTCGGCGGCGGTCCCGCCCCAGTTCCAGATGATATACAAAGAGAGCAGCAGGCCGCCCAAAGGGTCGACAAACCAGGTTCCCGTAAAAGAGCCAACTAGAGCCTGTTAATCCCGAGTGTCTCGCGTGCGCCATGACAATACTCACTCAACGGAAATAGAATACTGAGGAGATTGAAGACCACATCAGTCATTGCGTCCTGGGCCAAAGCCTGGACACTAGAATTCTTAATCATGCGACACCACAACCAGCACGCCAATTTGACAACGACCGTGCTGGCCATGACAGCAATCGAAGGCACCGTCAGTTGGACCACGGAGTGATCATCCGACACAAGTCGACCGGCCGAGGTCAAGGCCACCTGCACAAAGGATGTCATCATCACGACGGCAAAGACGAGGACGCTCAAAGGCTCGAGCCGCCGCCGACTGATAGGGTATTGGTATTTGTTCTCTTTATTGGTAAGCGTGGTGGTAAACCAAACGATCGCGGTGCTGAGGAAGTCTAATGCACCATCGACCAGACTGGCAAGCACCGAAAGCGAATTCGTCATCGACATGGCGACAATTTTTGCCGCCAGCAAGAAGACATTCGCGACGAAGTTGACGTATATAGCCACAGTAACAACACGATCTCCGCTGTCCACAAAGCCATCATCATCCTTGGGTAATAGATCGGGCGAGGGAGCGTTCTCGTCTGCAACCGGCGGCAGGAGCAGCGAGCTTTCACTGGGGATGCGGTAGAGATTCCGAGGGGTCCGCTTAATTTTCCCTGTTCCTTCAGTCGCGCCATAATGGCCTTGCTCGTGTGCTTCCCCATTCGTGGGGCCAACGGTATCCTGTCCACAGGGGCTGAATCGCGGGTGTTGGTAGTCGTCGATCAGGCGATGAGGGAGTGATGAGTCGAGTAGTCGATCAATAAAGACGTATTGCGATATGAGCTTGTTATTGTGTTCGTAATACTCGCGACTTAACAAATATTAGCGTTAAGATGGTACTGCACATGTGTTGGGGGAACATACACAGCTCCCCGCATTTTCTTCAGCGTCTCCGGCGGCTGGTAGTAAAGCTGCCTGTATACTTCATTAACCCTCGGGCGCCAATGGTATATCGGTCATGGCATACCAATTGTAGATCGGTCTACTATCCCCAATCAAGCGTAAGGCGCGTTCCCATGGAGTGTCGGCGTCGCGAGGACCCTGACCTTCCTCGGGCCGAATATGATCATCGAATTCGTGGCCCTGGGAAGAGACCGAGCGTCGGCGAAGAAGACTAGCTAGACGCTGACCCCGCGTAGCTAAGATTTCCCCCTCGGGCTCAAGGCTGGGCCTTGTAGGCTGTATGGAGGACTCCGAAGGTGCAGGAGATGGCGCCGACAGCTGCGGCATAGTGCTGGATCGGGTTATGGATGCCATTTTGGAAAGAGGTGTGTAGGACAAAGATCACATGCAACATGGATTGGAAAGCCATCCGATACCAATTACCTAAAACATGCTAGGCGTCAGATAGGGACCTGGTAACTCGGAGGATCGATTCGTGCCTGGATGACGAGCATCGAAAACATCATAAATACCGCTTTCGGTTAGCGTCGGCGCCATGCACGTGCTAGTTATCACCACGTGATTACCTTATCTACAGTAATTCCAAGCAGGGAAAGTCCCACGGAGAACCTTTTGTACTAACCGTTATAGGCATAGTCCTTTTGCTTCCTCCGTATAACCTCCGGTACTAACTCCATACGGAGTACCCTGAATCGCGACTTGCAGTCTGAGGCATCGGACGACTCTCCTTGCCAGTTTTGTCCTGATTGTCCCGTCTTGTTTCTCGGAAGTCCGGAGGCCACAACCTCCTTACCGCGGAGTTATGTACTATGTACTACTCCGTGTGTACACCCCCCACCCTCCATCACGAGCTGACGGTCTCTCCTCGGCCTCCCGTTCACTCTGATCCCCACTCCCGAACCACGTTCAGGACACAAACGGGGAAACGATGGTTCTCGAATCTAGACTCCAGGCTAGCGGCTCGCTTGTGAAAGCCTGTCAACGCAATCTCTCCGACTCGGTAACCGGGGCCG
Source organism: Aspergillus terreus NIH2624 (assembly GCF_000149615.1). Taxonomy (NCBI): domain Eukaryota; kingdom Fungi; phylum Ascomycota; class Eurotiomycetes; order Eurotiales; family Aspergillaceae; genus Aspergillus; species Aspergillus terreus. The sequence continues at coordinate 1,770,679 of NT_165928.1, read as the reverse complement.
CTGGGCCGACTGGTGATGGTGAAGCCAAACAAGGTTGGACACGCACGGGAACTCTTAACGTGAGCTGGAGGCGACCTGGTTGGTCGTCACAGGATGACTGAACGGAAAAATTTCACATTGAGGCAAAATCCATCCAGACAATCCCGGCCTAGGTTCTCGTCCTGCAATCAGATCGGGAGACAGCGAAATGAGACTGGCCGCCCAGATTCGTCCCGAACATGTCTTTGCACCAATAACGGGCTTTGCGGGTGGCCAAAAAGTCGACGGCGCGAGACGTAGCGTCGGCTCCGCCGTGCGCCCCGGATTTTCATCCCAGTCATTCCTCTCTCCCCCGCCATCTATTCGCTCTTCCGCCCACCGGTCAGTCCATCTCTCTTGACCGGGGTCAAGCCATGGCGGCGTCTTGATCCTCATCCTCGACAAGCTTCGTTTGGATAATATGGTAGATCCCAATCTATATAGACAATGTCGTGCCCCGCCGGTATTTCCCCGGTTTTCGTTTCTCCCCTCTCCTTGTCTACCCCGTCTTTCTTATCCTACGAATTTCCTACCCCTGGTCAGTGGTTGCGGGCCTGTCGCTTGAGGGTAATATAGCGCTCTGCCATTCAAGATGGGTCGGGTCTACGCTATTGCAATCGCCGCATTTGCGGCAACTGGCTCGTTCCTGTTTGGGTACGACAGTGGTGTCATGACCGATGTGATCGAGTCGAAAAACTTCCTCGCCTACTTCAACACTACGCAGACATCTGCTATTGTCGGGGCTATCAACAGCACGTTCTCTGGCGGTGGTAAGCCTTTCCCCCTTTCTTTTATACTATGCTTGGCCGTATCTCGCTGATAGACAACCTTCAGCTGCCATTGGGGCCCTCCAGGGAGGTCTGACCATGGACCGATTTGGTCGTAAATTCACCATTCAGATGGGTGCCGTAATTTGCCTCGTTGGTGCTATTCTACAGGCTGCGGCGAAAAATCTTGCTATGATCTTAGTTGGTCGAATTCTGGCCGGGTGGGCCGTGGGTCTCATGTCCATGTCGGTCCCCGTCTATCAAGCCGAGCTGGCTCATCCAAAGTACCGTGGTTTCATTATCGGTCTAGCTCAGCAGATGATCGGTATTGGATTTATTGTCAGCACGTATGTTCCTCACCCTTTTTTGTACTGACGGCGAGACTGACCATGGGCTAGCTGGGTTGGATTCGGCTCGCTCCATGCCCCTGTCACCAGTGAATTCCAATGGCGCTTCCCTCTGGCGTTCCAGACCGTTCCTGCGCTGCTCCTCGTCATTGGAATGTTCTTCTTCCCGGAGTCGCCGCGTTACTTGGTGGAGAAGGAGCGCTACGAAGAAGCGCAAAAGGTCCTCCGGAGGTTACACTATGACGGGACAAATGAGGAGTGGATCAACTCGGAATATAACGAGATCAAATCAACGATTGAGGCAGAGAAAGCCATCACGGCTCCGGGCTGGGCCATTATGTTCAAGGTTCCCCAATGGCGGATGCGGTTGCTGTACGTCTCCCACCCGGCACTTTCATCGCTCAGGTTACTGACTTGACTATTCTAGACACGGTACTCTCGTCCAGGTCTTCACCCAGATGACCAACATCAATGTCATCAACTACTATCAAACCATCATGTACAACTCACTTGGCATTACGGGAGGGCGGAACATCCTGGTGACGGGTATCTACAATTGTGTTGGACCCCTGACGAACTTGATTTTCATCATCTTCTTGTCCGATCGAGTGGGACGCCGCAAGCCGATGATGTTCGGGGCGGTAGCTATTGGCATTGTACTGGTTTGCCAAGCGGCTCTAAACTCCCAGAACGTGGACGGAACCAAGCATGGCTACAGTATCGGAGGTGTCTTCTTCATCTTCTGCGTCACGGTCATCTTCTCCTTGTCGTTTGGACCATGCAGCTGGTGAGTATTCTGCGGTTGTAGCTCTATGCCGGATTATTGACGTGGGATGTAGGACGTACATGGCCGAAGTCATGCCGATGCAGATCCGAGGTACCGGCAACGCCTTTGCGACGGGCGTTGGCAACTGGGCTGTCAGTACGTTGTGGGCGCAGGTGTCGCCGATTGCCCTGGGCAGCATCGGATGGAAGTTCAACTTTGTTTTTGCCGCCTTCAGTACGTTCCGTTCCAATGTGGTGTGGATGTGTCTAACCCGAGACTGCTCTAGATCTGCTGGTCACCTTCCCCACCATTTACTTTCTCTTTGTCGAAACGAAGCAAAAGTCTCTTGAAGAGATCGATCTGCTCTTCGGAGGACGGGCTCTGGGTACTTTGCCGGAGCAGGTGAACGAGAAACAGGAGGAGACGCAGGGGTCGGCGACGAACATCGAGCACACTGGAGTGTGAATGATTTGTTGGAGTGAAATCCTCGCATAACTCGTAGATAGGATGCTAGATGAGACATGAATTCTGACGACCGAGCTTAGCGGTGTACGTAGGGGTAGATATGATGGTACTCCGTAACGCGGTCTGTCCCCTCACTGATGATCGTCGTACATGCAGCCGTCATGCATGCTTGCACCACTCTGAAGCACTAAAGCAAGGACGATTTCACATGACCGCTGTGTTGTTCCCGCTTAGAGTTCGTCAAGCCGCAGATGGTTTGCACGGAAGGCTCTCCAGGCGCCTGGTTCCAGGAGATCAGAGGGGTTTTGTCCAGAGTCTGACGATTGCGAGTGGTCTGATCATCCATTCCCTTGTCCATGCGCCAAGGAAGTCAGTTAGTTAGTCGAGGGAAGGATTCGCGCATGCACTGTCGCTCCCCGAGCGGGATGAATGCGTCGATCTTCTTTCACAATACCTGTTGTCGAGTCGGTTGGTGGTTTGTCTTGGGGTTCTCAACGGGAGTCTTACTTTGCAGGATAGAGGGTTCCTTGGTAGGAGTAACTTAACTATAAGATGACGATATGATGGCCTGATCGTCTCTTCTATCGTTTTTTCCCCCTCTCCCCACCCGTCACGCGAACCCGAGTCCTTCATTCGCCCAGACCCCCATGGGGTGAGGGGTAGCTTGTGCTTCTGTCGTCACATCTTATCTACATCCCCATCGCATACCTTTCCTATCCTCTTCCTCCCTTTACCTTCTTCCACTTCTCCCTCCACCCATCCCCTCTGCCATACCGCCCGCCCGGCGACCTCCCATCGTCCTAGCGACGTGGAATATGGGGTTGTCGTCGGAGAACGACCAGAACTTCAGCGGGAAGCACCACCTGGCCATTGTCCTGGGCATCGGGCTCGGCGTGGTCAGTCTAATCATCATGTGTCTCCTGTGAGTTTCCTTCCGCACGATCGCGAGTCCCTGTTCCCCATCTAACCCCCTCCAGATTAACCGTCTTCATCAACCGCCGCGAGCGCCGTCCCAACTGCAAGCGGAAGCGCGATCCCAGCGACAAACTGCGCAAGCTGGATGCCGTGTCGCCCACGCGCACCCTCGAAGAATGGTGGTCGAGAGCCAAGGGGCCGCTTCTGCCGTCCGAAGGGGCCGACGGGCAATTTATCTGGTATGGTTGTCTTTCTTTTATGTTTTCATTTTCGCGATGCGCTACGATCCATGTATACTGACACCGACACCAGCGTCGTCTGTCTCGAATCCGTCCTCCGCGCCCAGGAAATTCACGAACTCAAATGCCTGCACGTTTTCCACAAGGAATGCCTCGAAAAGTGGTACCTCCAGGACCACTTCAACTGTCCGCTCTGTCATCGGGCCTACTATATCCAAGAATCGCATCCGAGTAACGACTTTGTATGGATGGTATGACTGATGTTATGTTATGTTATGTTTTATGTTTGTGTGATTGTACAGGAGTTGGGGTTTGGGTTTGCTGTTACATCGCTTCGTGAATCTTGTGCCCTCGCCCTCGACTGCGACATTTGTTTCGCGTGGTCAAGGGGTGGAATGTTTCAACGATGCTTTGTCGAGTACAGCGGTTTGTTCTTGCCACTTTCTAGGAGGTTGTGGTGTTTCTGCTCTGGATTCAGCGATCAAGCAGCCCTGGCGATGCATACTTCCCAGGTATAGACTTTGTCATTGTCTAGTTAATGCTATATACCTAGTACCTCATACTTGAACACCTACGTGTCTACCTCATTCTACAAAGCATAGATCTATACTAAACTCCCCCTTCCCCTCCCCATAGTGACTGACATCAACCCTATCCTCTACCAAAAATGCCTTAAAGCTCGGCGAAGCAATCAGCCAGCTGAAGCACTCTCTCCAAGTTGCCAACCAAGCCCAAAAGTCAGGTACGTTCCTGAATCACTTATCGCAATATGCAACATAAAGGTAGCTAACTGGCCTAGGCTGGAAGTGAGCTCGTGATTGCAGCCCTTCTACACGACATCGGACAAATCATCCCACTGGACTCGACAAAAGAAGTGCGGATGAGCCTCAAAGACAGCTCAGAGAATGTCGGACGCATGGACCATGAAACAATTGGCGCGGAGTTTCTGCGCTCTCTGGGATTTAGCGACATCGTCTGCCAGCTGGTTGCAAGTCATGTGCCCGCAAAACGGTACGTGATGACTGCCCATCTGGAAGTGCAGGAGTCTTGTCAATAACGCGAACTATCAATATGCATGGGAGTCAGTCATATATGTACCTTGGTCGCTCTACGTTGCTCACTGAGTGTTCTTATCACCTACTAAGGCTTAGTGAGCGCTCAACGAATCAATCGCCCATCTCTTGATCATCCACTCCACTCTCTTTGGCTCCTTCCTCGAGTCCTCGACACTAAGATACCTGTGGTCCGATTTGGTTCCTTCGGTGTACGGCAGCCGAGGACCGAGCACCCGCACCGATCACCAACCAACCTCATCGAGTGGACGAGTCATTCTCTTGCTTGAATAATCAACCCAGAAACACTGCTATCCATCGTCAATTCAATCTACGTGATGCAGGACAGTAATCGAAAACGACGGCGGTCGAGTCCCCCGCCTGACCCCACGCCAGCCTGTAACAAGTGTCGCTCGCGAAAGGTCAGTCTTCCCTCCCAAGACGGACTCGCATCTAATTACTGGGCAGATCCGCTGCGACAGGGCCAAGCCCGAATGTTCATCGTGTCGTCGGGCCAAAACTCCGTGTGACTTCTCTGCGTCCTTCAAGAGAACCAACCCGGCCAAGCAACTGTAAGACCCGGCAGCATTAGCATGGAAGAACCTGACTGACTGACTGACCAGCCTCCGCGATTTCTCGTCCGTAGCCGAGAGGCTGAATGATATAGATCGATCCCTAGCGCGGCTCTCACAGCAAGTTGAATCTTTGACGCGCACAGCGCCATGGTCTCTGTTTGCGTCGTCAACAGCGGACGATGGCCACGATAAACCGTCCTCACCGCCAGCAGACGGTGCAATTACCGTTGAGGGAGGCTCTAGCGACGCCACAGCCAGGAATGTACTCGTGACAAACGGCGATGGCGAACAACTCCATGCGTATCCAGCTGCGTTATGTCTCTTCCGGGCTTCCCACAAGCTGCTCGGTGCAGCTCTTGGGAAGCTGGAAACGGGCCATACAAAGACTCTGCTGCTGCAAGGACCGCTAGCAGCGGCAGGGCAGAATCCTTCCCTGGGACAGTCTCTTGCGTGTCACTACGAAACATTTCCTTTCCGGCAAAGATGCACGGAACCACCTATTACCAGTGACCAGCTACCCATTTCGTACCCGATGCAGGAGTTCTTGTATTCGCTGTTGGATCGCTATTTGAGCCACATCAATGTTCATATGCCGGTGTTTGAGGCGAGCTCTATCTACGCCTCCATCGAAACATGCTATCGGGCTGACAGCGCGGACCGGAATCCGGCTTGGGCTGTCTGCTTCCATGGCATCATATTGCTAACGTCGAATCTTGACTCCTTGGTAGGCCAGCGAGCGGGCTTCAAGACGCACTCCAGTGAAAAGACACATGATGCCATATCAACCAGCATAGTGAACTGCCGTCGTGCTCTAGCCAACCTAGATGCGCTGTCCCAACCAACACTGGTCAATATCCAAGCCTTCATCACACTGGTGAGCGACTGTACCTAACATCGCTCCTCTATCACTAACCGCCCGCAGACCCTCGTTGCTCGAGAATTCTTCCTCAGCTCTGTCTACGAAAAAGTGTGCCGTGCCGCCTGTGCGCTGGCGCGCACCATGGGCCTCAGCCGATCCGTCAGCGGCATGAACGAACAAACCGCACAAACGCGACAGCGACTATTCTGGATCCTCTACGCGCTGGATAAGCAGCGGGTGTTTCTCAGCGGGCAGGCGCCGGATATGTATCTGTTTGACTCGGACTTCCAGCCCCCGTTGGCCGAGGTGGGCACCGCGCCAACGGATCGGTTACACGCCGCCTCGCTGCAGCTCATGAGCCTGTGGGAGGATATTTACCTGGGCCTGTACTCCGCACGCGCTATCCGATCGAGCTCCGAGCAGCGGCGGGATCAAGTTCGCGCTTTGGACCGTGTGTGCAATGAGTGGGAGCAACAGCACCAAGTTCTGTTGAAGTCCTCGTCTTCGAACAACACCCTAGGCGTATCCCTGATGCAGATGGAAGCAAAATACTGCTACCACGTCAGCAAAGTCCTGATCAATCGGTGCGATGTGTCCGCAGACGGGTGGCAGACAACGCGAGATCATGCCCTTTCGGCCCTTCGATCCGTCACGGATGTCGTCCAGGAGCCCGTGAGCCCGGACAGCTGTCTTGTCCTCCGTCGGTAAGCATTTTCTCTGTTCTGTGCGGACGCGCGTATTGCGACGATACAGACTGGTAATGATCGCTTAGGATGTTTCAGAACTACCCTCTCGTTGCATTCCACGACCTTTGCGTGCGCCTGTTGACAGGGCGCGGTGACGACTCCCCATCAACCGTTGCTCTGTTAGACAATATCCGGCAACACTTGGGCACTTTGAGATGCGCCGATTTCCCAGGAGCCTACGCAGCAAAGCTGTACCAGGGAGTGTCTTGGTGTACAGACCTCATGCGCATGGTCCAAGATGGGGTCGCATACTCCCATTCAGCACAATCGCTAATGACGCCCTCCAGTACTGATCAAGGGGGTGGTTGCGACATGCTGACCTCTGATGTTCGTGGACTGGCTTCTTCATGCACCGGCCTAGGGGAGACTACGCAGCATGATACGGTAGAAGCTTACGAGACATTTGATTCATCTGACTACTACTTTGCTTCTGAGCTTTTTGAGAGTCTGCTTTCAGGGACCTAGCTCAGTTAAGCCATCGCTCGTGCAATGTATCTTGATTTCAGCGTTTGTCTTCAAATGCCACCCCTAGTCTTCAGTGCGCACGGTGGGAGGTCGGTACCACCACGACGCCGTGGCTTCGGCTAGCCCTTATTTGCCGACCTTTTCGACCAGAGGCGAATCCGATGGCCAAAAACGTAAAAGACTACCGGCACCGGCGCCAATCCCACCGCCAAAAACGCCAGTAGACTTGTTGCCCATGCGAAGCCCAACCGGTGGTACATGGCGCCTGCGAACAGAGGAAACCCGGCACCTGCTTATCCGTCAGTATACTGTATGTGTACCAAGGAGAATGTAGGGCATGTACCAAAACAGCTCCGCACAAACGTGTTCGCGGAGATGGCGCTGTTGGCGTAGATCAGGTACACATCGACGATGTACTTCAGCCCGGAGATGAAAATGGCAAACATGGATGCCGAGACTAGGGCCGGGGCGATGATCTCTGCGGCCCAGTGGATGCCGGGGTTACTCGTCCAGGCAAACCAGAAAAGCCCAATAGGGAGGCCGACGGCACCGGCCATCATAGGAGGTAATCGACGCTCCGGCACGATCTTGTCCGGTGTCGAGTTGATCTGGCGCGCGAACACGGTCAAGGACCACCACACCATTCCGGAGAGACCGATAAGAACGCCCACGAGGAGGCTCACGAACGCGAGAGAACCGATCTGCGGCGCCCATCTTCTTCCCTCCACGAACGATGTAGGGAAGCCCTCAAAGAAGAGGAATAAGAGTCCGTAGAGGAAGCTCATGTATAGCGTGACGAGCATCATGATCGGCTCTGTGGCAAGTAACACTACATCAGAAACTCGAAGTCAGCTTGCGGTTTTCCGCCATGTCTTGCAGGGACACAACACACCCCAAGGGCGGACGAGATAGTTCCGGGCAAAAGACTTCACCGTCGTGCGCTCCTCTTCCACCTTACTGTGCAGTGCCCAGTTCTTCGTCTCGAAGCGTAACCTCGCCGCCTTCTCGGTCAACAGCACAGGCCCGTACGTCTCAGGCAGTGCGATAAAAGCAATGACGGAGAAAGCGTAGGCCACAATCAGCGTCACCCACATAGTCCACCGCCAGCCTAAGTAGCTGGTGGTGATAAAGTTCCCGATGATGGGACCGATCACCGGCCCTATAAAGGCCGTGGCCACAAACGCATCCAACGCTATGCCACGGCTCACGGCCAAATTCCACACATCAGTCAGCGCACCTCCCGTGACGGCCATTGAAGAGGCCCCGAATGCGCCGCTCAGCAGCCGACAAACTAGGATGGTGTAGAAGTTTTGGGCGACTGCGACGGGGATGGAAAATGTCGCGAAGAGAATCACGCCGCTGAGAATAGGCCATCGTCGACCGTACTTTTCCGATAGAGGCCCGAATATCAACGGACCGCAAACGAAGCCCTATAGCATTCGGGCGATAGTCAGATATGGCTGGGGAGATGGGAGTTTCTTCTTACAATTAGGAACATGGTAGTGGTGGACAGGACAGCGACCTCAGGGCCGATATGGAATTCAGCCTCCAGCGAGCGAAGCGTTCCACTCATGACACTACTTCCGATATTGACAATCAGAGGCAGGGTTACCAGCACTGCGCTCACGAACCACTTGAATCTGGGAGTCCAGTTATGTGGGTTGTTTGGATCACCGGGGCCATCCCATTCTACCAGCGACTCTTGCTTCGGGCCCTTTTCCACGTCTGGGTCAATATGTTCGCTAGAGGAAGTCGCCATGGCAAAACGTGAAGAAGATGATGTTAGGCCAGCCTAAGTGGCGCAAGGTCTCTCTGCGGCTTTATATAGTGTTTCGTTGACTGGGGTGCGACGGGGCTCGGCTGCCGCCCCCGAGAGCTGATATTGTCGCATTCAATGTGACCAAACCATTAGCATGAGACAAGGCGTCTATCGCCTAGTCACTGGGTGATGGCCCAGATTCACCTGGTGTCATAGGTATTGAATCTCTCGACTCCAGCGGACGCCATCTTCCCTCAGAACCGTGAAGATATCCTCCCAATTGCGCCCATCGTCCGGAAGGACCTCATCTTCCCCTTCCATCCGAACCCCAATCTTCTCGGGATAGAATCGCACCTCCTGCAGGATCTCCCGAGCATTTTCATACTCTCCCTTCCAGGCCTTGAGTAGGATCGGACCCAATCGCTCCTCTTCTAATAGCTGCAGCTTGGCCTCCTTCAGCCGTTCCTGGTGGAATTCCCATGGATTCACCTGCTCCCCTGGCTTCTCCGTTGGGTCCAATGGATCTGTCGGCAGAGCCCACGCCTTCACCCCGTCAACGGTCGGGTCATGTGCTGCTAGGTCATTTCTCATACATCTCCACACAAAGGTAGCCCAGTCGGATAGATCAATCTTGGGGTCGAGTGTGGGATGTCCACTGGTCACATTAGTACAATAGATTTCGGCTTCATATGGAGTCCCATCAGGAGAGTAGGGCCATTCATCTGTAGGAATCGTGGCATTCACAAATCCAGATAGAGCAATGAAGAGATCCTTTCTGACCCAGATCGTACTGGAGCTAAAATCCATCAGGTAGCCCCCCTGTTCATGCAGGAAGGCCAAGAGGAAGAGCGACTGAAGCGCCCAGCGGTAGAAGAGCAAGAGCAGGGGCTCTCTGCCGTCAGAAGAAAAGGTCGTCAGTGGCGGCAGATTGGTCCCGGTCAGCGGGCCAGGATCCAGCTTTTCCAGTAGATAACCGAGAGGGAGACGGCCGAGATATCTACTCTTGCGGTGTTCTAGCGGCAGTTGCAAGAGTCTGGGGGGTTCCAACTCGCTTGACGATCCGGCGATGTACATCAATGGGTCGTCAGTCTGGCATTGAAAGGCCACGATGCATTCCTGGTTTTGATGCTGCACAAAGTACGTCTCCTCTTAGAGATCGGTGTAACAGTCGTCGGGGCGGGTAGCACAGACGGAGGGCACCGCATGGCCGTACAGGCGAGGGTATGTCGATTGCCTTGCAGGATCTGGGGCGCGATGACCAGCTGGCGCCCATAGTGAAGGGAGTACAGAGTACGGAGTAGACGATCACAAGTAAACATTAGGGCCCATGTCTTACACTAGGGCGTCGGACCCATGGAAGAACGCTTGGCTGTCGGACAGACGCCGACATTAAGATTAATCTGATTGCTGTTATTAATTGGCGTTAATTGGCGTCTTGTCGTATGCCCATCGACTTCCTACTTGGGCATCTGCACCTTCCTAATCAGAAACAGTCGTCCAACTTTAATCGGCGCGTGGAATTTAGGGCTCATCTTCTCTCTACCTAAGTTCTTCGTTATCCTCCATCTCTACACCTCTACACCTCTACACCATGTATTAACCATCCCAACAAACACCTCCTCCGCTCTTCCTCTTCCTCTCCCCATCAACGGAGGAATGCGACTCAACTCGCTAGGATGGTCGGCGTCCCCCGAAGCACCGGATGCCAGACGTGCATCCAGCGCCGCGTCAAGGTTTGGCTTCTCACCACCATGCGACACGCGCACCTCTCGCCATGCAAGAATGACTGATCCTCCATCCCCAACTTCAAGTGCGATACACTACGCCCATCCTGTTCCCAATGTCAAAAGCACCGCGTCCCCTGTCCGGGCTATGCACGCACCCGTAAATTCCTGGACGAAGGCCCCGCGTTGAAGAAGCGATACAGCACCAGCACCACACACCCTCGAAACTCCATCGACGAGCGCGTCGCACCCTCGCTGGTCTCCAAATCCATGACCAAGCAGCAGCCTGAGCTCTTCCGCGTCTTCGTCCTCACGGCCTTCCCCCGCTGGTTTGGCCTGAACCGGTACCGCGTCCACGTCCCCTGGACCGTCTACGTCGCCGACACTCTGGGCCAAAACCCTGCGCTCGACGGCGCTGTGTGCGGCATCACCTCCGTCTTCCTTGGCCGCTCGCACAACGACGACAAGCTCCAAAGGTCCAGCCGCGAGATCTACGGCAAGGCCCTCGCCGCCTTCGGCGCCATCATCCACAGCAATGCCGGGAGCACGCAGCTCGCCTCCCGCGTCGCCGTCAGCACCTCCATCCTCCTCAGCCTGTTCGAGACCTACCTCCGGACAGACCAGCACTCGTGGGCCCGCCACGCCCGCGGCGCCGCCCTGCTCATGTCCCTGCGCGGCGCCCGCGCCCACCTCACCGGCTTCGACCGTTGCCTGTACCTCTCCTTCCGCAGTTTCCTCGTCGCCGAGGCCTTCATCCACGGCCAGCCGTGTCTCTTCGAGACCCCCGAATGGCAGCGCCTCATTGACGAGATCCGCTGCCAGGACATGGTCGACCGTCGCGTCACCCCGCAGATCTCTGCCGTCATCGACGTCTCCGACCGCCTCTTCATGGAGGTCGTCCAGCTGCCGGGCCTGGTGTCCCGCGTGCGTCGCCTCACCCTCGCGGCCGCCCGCGAGGACATGCCCGCCATTCGCGCGCTGGAAATGCGCCTCCATCGCTGTGACCACGCCATCCGCGCCCTGACCCGCGAGCTGCAGGTTTCTATCGCTGCGCGCACCCACGCCGCACCCGGCCAGACCGCATCGTTCATCGGTCCCATCCCCTTGTCGTTTCCGGAGGAGTTTGCGAACGGCCTCATCCGCGCAACTGACGTGTGTTTCCGCATCTTGGGCCTCCTCCAGCACAATCTCTCCGTCATCTGTCAAGAGATGGTGCATCTGGTAGTGCCCGATGGGGCGAGTCCGCAGTCCGCATCCAGTTTGCCGTCCAGTCCGGGCTCTCTGGGCGACGGATTGACTGCCCTTCCGTCAAGGGTAGTGCCGTTTCGTCTGGTGTCCAAGCTGCAGCCCGACAAACGGGAGCAACTCGCCCCCGTGGACAGGTGGCTGGATATGGTGGCGTCTTCTATGGGCATGGAAGCGTTTGAGATTGTCATTGGCAACTCAGCTCCCAGCGCATACGCGGACGCTGACCCGGAACCCCATTTATCGGGTACAATACTCCCTTTGCGCTGAAACGTAAATCTAGACTGAAGACGTGAATGGGACTGTTGTCTCACTACGTTAGTTGCTGCGCAACTCCTGCCGTTCGGTCCACGGAAGCGTGCCGAGGCTCATCAAGTCCACACAAGCAGATGCCCCAACGATTGATGTCGACAAATACCAACGGCCACCACCAAGAGCAGTCTGTAAGGCACTGCAGCCTCGGTGGAACGAGGCACTACGATTACCTTAACCGTTTACTTCTATATACTAATGGAGGAAAGTCATACCAATTGTCATGCCGACGTAGATCATATACGTACAGGACAAGTCAACAAGTCAATCAACAGTACATAGCATCATCACTCGGCTCCTGACTGGTAACAAGCTAGCCAACATTACAAGCATCCGTGTCAGTCAGAAGACCGTATGCACTCAATGCCAACATCTAGATCGCTCAACGATCAACAGCAACCGTACGCCTAACACACATAACCAAACCCAGCAGTTTTCCACCGAAACCAGAACAACACCCACAGCAAAGATTAACGGAATCATTAGAAAATGCGAATAGATCGAGAAACTGGAGCCAGGGACGGTCAATCCATGCAGCCGGTTGTCAAGACAAGCAAAGCAATGCGAGAAGGGAACTGGAACGCGAGAAGGATATCAAGATGAATCATACGCAGGGACAAAAGAAGACGGCGAGTTCATCATTTCACCCTAGTCGGGCTTCCTGCACTGCCAACTCGGCCGCTAGGCTTGCGGATGCCCCTGGTTTCGCTTCTGCTGTCCGTCACCCGGCGAGGACTTGACCGAACCTTGGTCACCGAAATCGCCCCGCTCCCACTCTTGGTGCTGACAGGTGTCTTCGGTGCAGCATAGCCCGAGTCACCCCAGTTCTCGCGATCTTCGTGGATATCGTCGTTCAAAGTGTAGCTGGCAGTCAGGGTCGCCGAGTAACTGACAGAACGCTGGCCCGGCGAGGCCACAGGAGACTTGGAGGAACGTTTCGCCAGCATGCGAAGTTGAATTTCTTCTTCACTCTCACTGCTGTCGTTGCTCAGTCGATGACCCCGTTGCTCCCCATTCTTATGTCCATCCTTGTCGACAACAAGGCTACCAGAAGTCGTGCGAGCATAGGGATGATGGCGAGAGTCTTTTCTGTGGGATTTTCGAGGCTGTCCAGGTGTTGGCGCCGGAAGGTTCTCCTCGCACGGAACGCCAGCGCCCTCATTGTGGTCGATCTCTCCCAGCGCGGCGCGCTTAGAGTGGCTATTGTTCGGAGGGGTGGCAACTGGCCCATTGTTTGCACGTTGTCTGGTAGATTGCCTGGCAGGCGTGATGGGAGTCGCCTGCATCTGAGCCGCAAGCTTCTCCTTCATAGTGTCTTCAAACCACCACTCCCGGAAGGAGCCTTGGTTGAGATGCAACCAGTGCTGTTGAGGCCCGACCACCATGCCCGGTCGCATGAATCGCATGAAGGCAATGATCTCGTTGGCAGTGAAGCCATAGCGGTAGATCAAGTATGCGCCGATCAAGCAGCCTGTGCGTCCCAATCCTGCCTTGCAATGGACAGCGATCCCCCGGCGTTTCACCGTGATCATCTCGTGCGCCATCTTGATGAAGCGCCGCACCAGAGGCAACGGGGGGCATGTGCCATCTTCAAATATCATATCCACATGGTTGATTCCTAGGGCCGTGAAGTAGGATGGAGAGTAGAGTTCCGAGTTCAAGCGCACAACGAGCCCAACCTTACGGGACGAAAAGTGGGCCAACACATTCTTGAAAGGAAGAGGGAGTCTGGAGGAGAGGACTTCGGATACCGTGGCAGGCAAGGCATCATATTCGGGGGTGTTTTGTGGAATCGGGGCAATCGGCTCGTGCTGAGGCGAGGCAAAGGCGATGAAATCGGGAGTGATCCAGTTGAAATCGCCCATGTCGACACGCTCAAACTTCTCATAACTGAGCGACTTGTCAGTCAAGGGTTCACCTTTCAGATTGGACAGGACTTACTCTTCCAGACTGAAGTCTCTTAACCCGCACAGAGACTGCTCCTTGGCCTTCCACACACCATACACAACATCCTGGATGTTCAGGATGTAATCAGCCTGACTGTATCCGGCGTCGCGGAAAGGCATATAAGGTGGATCAGCCTGCGCAATAGGCGCAAGGGCCAGATGCGGGGGCCATGATTGAATCAGGACCATGTAGCACGCGACGAGGCACGCTGCGTTTGCCCGACTCCGCGCGTCCGTCCGAGAGTAGAACACGACCGGGCGATCGCTGTTTGCGGGGTCTCCGAGAATCTCATGGAAATGGACCGCAAAGCGGTAGAGATGACCAATGTGCAGAGGACCAAAATCCGCATGGAAAGAATTATACAAAAGGGTGTCATCCACGGTAAAGTATACGGGGCTCCGTCGCTTGCTGGGAGAGCTCTGCTGGGATCGCGCAGAACGCTTGCTAGGAGACTTGGGCTGCTCCACTGGGTATGGGAATGGGGTTCTTGCGTCCGGAGGGTTGTCGTAAGAGGCGAGGTAGAGACGATCTGTGTTTAAACGGTTAGTCAACAGCACCAGCACCCTCCGACGTGAGAATAAGCAAGATCTCGCAAGTATCACGAACCTTGGATGTACTCAATCACCTGCCCATAGCCGCCAATATTTCCAGCCATTTTGCTTGCGAGGTTCCAACAATAATCAACAATCCGTCAGGGGCGCAGGACACAGGAAGGTCTGTATGATTCCTCCAAATGATATCGCCGCAAGGTATAGTTTGCGGCTGGAATAACAGAGAGGATAAGTCAAAAGCAGTCAGGGCAATCTAAACAAACATGGTCTGCCAGTGACTTGTTGATGCTCCCAAAATTGTTGACCGGACTGATCACCCGCGCCTGCAAACCGAGTAAGGATAAAAACACGGAGGCCACGAGGCGAGTTAGGAGTGAGAGTGAGAATATAAAGAACAGTCCGGGGAGACGTGAGGTGATGAGGGGAAGAGAAGAGGAGCAAAGAGTTGGGAGAGGAAAAGCGCACGAGAGAAGGATGAAGAGCTCGAGGAGACCGTTTTGGCTCCGGCGATGCACGCTCAGTGGCTGCTGTTATGTTGTGATGCGCCCGATGCGGCTTAGTGCCCGCCGTTGACAGGACAACGCCAAGCGTCCTCAGGCACCAACACAACATTGCTGATGTCAGCAAGCTCTCCCCCACAGGCAAACCATGCAAACACCGGCTCTTGTTTGTTTGGTCACGTGGTGTGGTGGTTGCTGCGGTTTTGCAGAGTACCTGTCACTCCATCCAACTAGAGCATTCGTGAGGACTGGGTCGTATATGGACTCTGCTGATCAACATCACCCTGGATCAATCGAGTTGTCCGTGACAAAGGCCAAATGCTCGAGTACTACCTCGCGTTAGCACACCCGATTCATCCATCTCATGGCTTACCGCTTACCACATAGATTTCTGAAGCGAGAGTGAATGACTGCAACCATGTTTTCACGAGAAATGCCCATGGTGCATGAGACTCCCCAAAATGTATGTGTCATGGTCTGACTCGGACGGTGACGTCCATTGCCCCGGAGCACCATCCAGTCGTATGTGGAACACTGTCGTGACTGTCCTCGGCGAAGTTCAATGTCTGTCCGCAGCTTCAGAGCTTCTTATCTCGTCATGCCCCATAAATCCTTCCTTTGGGAGACGGGACTCATATTTGGCTCCACCTGAAAACCGTTGGACATCTCCAGTCTTTCTCCTGAAACAGACATCAACTCCGAAATACAGGAGACTCTCGGTAGTTCCCTGCACAGTTGGTCCCATATCAGATCCAAGTATACTATTGGGATTATCAACAGCACTTTCTTGTCTCAGACTGACCCGTCGATAGTGTAGCCTACTATAGTCCTCCAAGTGTTGAGACATGCCTCATAACAAGACTGCACGAAACTTATTGTACGGAGTAACGGCGCCACCCCTGACCTTTCAGCCAGCCCCTTGGGCCACAATAAAAAGCCTACTCCGGAGTAATGCCGTCCAGCTCAAAATTCCTGGCACCAGAATACGCTGTACAATAGCACGGGGCGGACCCCGATGGACACAGAATTCCACTGTCATTTCTCCTGTATCCTGGTATTACAATGACCGTTGGACGTTCTCCGCCGAGACGTACATAGTCCCACATGACAACACGGGGATAGGGCTATCACTCTTCCCCGAAGTCTCCTCAGCGGGCGGTTCAGCATTTGACGGGTGTTCTCTGATCTGCTGCCATGCTGGTGCCTCGGCCATGTTTCGCAACCAGCAATCAGTGGAGAGAAATGCAACACAGTGCCAATCATGATCGGTATGGTGGGTTGGTATAGCCTGTTGAGTTATTAAACCCGGCCGTTCTGGTTAATCCCCAAAAAGTGGTTTTCACGAGAATGGCGGTGGATCTGATCGACAGGGGCGCTAACAACCGCAAATTAGGAGTTCCTCCGATGCTGGACTCCGGAGTAAGCTAAATCCTTCACCATCCGTTGGGAGTTGAGTGATCATGCATAGACGGTCAGGAATTATCCCTAACTGTCTGGTAGAAATACCTCGTGTATCCTCTGGACACAATGCATGTGGCGCGGAAGGAAGAAGTGACGATCCTTCGACCAAGAACCACTATTGTCACTTAAGGTTCGGGTTAACAGACTCCAGTGACGTTTATTCAAAGCCGGGCACGGCTCTTATGGGCTGCTCTGCCGTGATCGACAATGGTTTAATAGCACTGACCCCGTGCGACAGCACCAACACTCCACCAAAGTGCAAGAGAAGAGGGGAGAAGTTCAAACCAGACAACAGGGAAGAATTCTTCTGTTCCAGCTGTGTCCCAGGATATCCGCCATACCAACGCCGGGTCTTCCTACATGGGTTTCAACATGGACGATCTCGTACCGTGAACAGGTTGCAGTGCGATATAATCTCTACCAAGAGACACGCTGCACATCACGTTCGCTATGACCTTTCCTACCCCATCTCAACCGCAACAAGTCCTCGACTTACCTAGGTAGTATCCACTAAGCGCCTAGCGGTCTTTCGGGCGGAGAAAGAGCGGCCATAACACCCAATTGCACTCGGGTCAGTGATCAGAAGCTTACCTACTTTAAGCTTCGGCCTCGTGTCTCTGGCGCAACTACTACTAGTTAACTAGTCTCGTCATGCTCTGCCAGTCCAGTCCCGGTGATGACCCAGTCTTCCCAGTCAGACAATTGGGCTGATTGAGTGAGAGAATCCCCGTGCATGTCGATCCCTATTACGTCCTACTCCATGGGGAAATGTAACTATCTTACCGGGCATGTCTGTCAGGACTCGGCAGCTGCTCTCCTCCCTCTCCTCCATGTCGCCCCCTGATCAACATGTATCGGGCTGGGCACTCAGAATGGATTGAGAACCGGGGAATAGGGGTGAATGGAGTTCTCCGATAGCATGTATATAATGAGGAATGATTCCGAGTTCTCGAGATCTTTCTTTTTCTCCCCAATCAAGCACACTCATTCAAGTCATTCTTTTCCAAGGCCCTCTTGCTACCGGTCCACTCTTTCACCCCAACCTTCAGTCATTCCTTACAATCCAACAATCAAGATGAAGTTCACTGGAATCGCCGCTGCCCTCGCTGTTGCCAGCACCGCCTCCGCGGCTGCTCTGCCCGCCGTCCCTCTTGACTCCGCCGTCAACAAGCTGACCAGTGTCCTCGGAAACCTGGACTCTCTCCTCGGTGGCGTCCTCGGCGGCACTGCCCCCGTTGCCCAGCTCACCGAGGTCAAGTCTGGTCAGTCATACATTGTCCATAATAAATCGTTGCCCGATCTAACTGTCCTTTAGAGCTCACTAACATCAAGAG
Organism: Aspergillus terreus NIH2624; assembly: GCF_000149615.1. NCBI lineage: Eukaryota > Fungi > Ascomycota > Eurotiomycetes > Eurotiales > Aspergillaceae > Aspergillus > Aspergillus terreus. The sequence goes on along the minus strand of NT_165928.1, from coordinate 1,752,632 downwards.
CATGCTCGGCCAGTGCACCTCTGGCGTCGTCAAGCGTGAGCTCGTCGACTCCCTGACCGAGCCCGTCGAGGGCGTTGCCGGCAGCGCTGTCGGCACTGTCACGGAGGCCGGCGACGCCGTCACCGGATGTATGTGATCCCATCAATCCGACAGAAACGAAGCCGCTAACAATCGCCAGCCCTCGGTATCCGCGCTGGCAACGACCTCAGCAGCCTCTCTGGCAACATCGTCCAGCAGGTCCAGTCTGGTGAGTGACACCACGATATGTCTGTCCAAGGTGACATGTACTAACATCCTCAAGGTGTCCTCGATACCGCCGGCCTCACCAACCTCCTGTCCCTTGTCCAGGCTGGTAAGTCATCAGAATAATCCACAGAGTCGGTCTCGAACTAATGTGATTAGGTGACCTCACCTCCGCCCTCGGCATCCTGAACATCCTGTAAATACGTCGCCAGACGCCTGTTTACGCTTCCTCTCACGACCTCGTCTCTTATTGAGAACCGATCCGAACGCTTCATGTCAGTCTCCGATGGTTTAGTGAGAGTAGCGATACCACTTTTGTTTCGTTGAGCCTATGGGCTTTGGTTCTTGGAATGAGCAGTTGTACAGTACCCTTTATTAAGATATTCCTTAACTTCGTACCGTAGGAGCCATCTGCTTCTTGATATAGTATCTGGCATGTAATTCAATATGCAGTTTTATGTGTTCTTGTGTGTTCCTGCTGACTAAGCGCATAAATCCCATCTGGCTCCCCACGTTGATGCACCAGGCAGTTTCTCGTCAACTCGCACCAAATCGCACGACCTAAACTAGTCCAAACAATCCCGCAGAATACTATCCAGTATCGAACCCGTCACACAGAAAATGTCTACCGACGCCTCCGCCACCGAGTTCCCATACACACTGTAATCCCGCCCACAGCCCTCCACGCACAACCCCTCTGCGAAAATCTATACTAACCCCTCCAACACAGGACCCTCACCATTCCGCTCCTGACAGAACGGCTCGCCCAGTCCGCCCTCGAGTCCATCGCAGTCGACAAGGAACTCTCCCCGTTCGTCCGACGCGAGTTCGCTCTTCTCCCCGCGACGCCGTCCGAGTCGCAGGAGAAGTCCACGCTGGAGGTGACATACCGCGCGACGACAAACCGCATGCTGCGCGTGGCGGTGAACGGCTTTATGGAAAGCCTGGGCGTCGTCCTCGAGGTGATGGGGCAGTTGGACACGGATGTGCTGGATTACACGATGGACCAGGACGAGGAATGAACCAGCCCCGACTGCTTGGTTCGGAGCGGGGACAGACATGATCCACGAACGCTCCTCATCTACTCCGTACGATACTGCCGCTGCCGCAAGGCGTAGTGCGCATCGGTTCGCGGGCGGGCCACGGACCGGCGGTGCGGTGACGGTTCTGCCAGATCACGAGTCATGGTCGGCAAGGAAGGAAGACTCCGAGGGACGAGATGATTCAACCGGAGTCGATGCTGTGAGCTTGGGCAGTGAATGGAACGACCGAGGCGCCTGGATCGGCGTCGGATACCTGCTGATTACAAACCTCACATCTCGAGCGGATTCGGGACCACGGGGTTCCGGAAGAGGTCTTCGGAGAAGGTTTCCCCATTGTCTGACTATAGAGGATGCTAGAATTCGGTACGAAGAAGAGGGCTGGCGCAGACCGGGGCTGTTTCCTATCGAGGATGTACAATACATCGGCTCATGGCGGATATATCACATGACTTTACGATTTGGAATCGATGGCGGATATGCGACCCACCAGCACAAACCTGAGGCGCAGCAGCCGTTATCCATCCGTCGCGTGCATATTTTCTGCGTCTGGAACGGTTCATTCGTAAGCAGGACCCGTAGAAGCAGCGTAGATGATCCATGGAAGCCAGGGACCAGTAGGGCGAATGGAAATCTAGAAGAGGTAGATGACAAACCCGACAGCAGAGACCAGCATGCGATGATGACATGCAACCGCAGGCTCGGCGGCGATGATCGTGCCCCTCCTTTAACTGTCTCGTCCCTCGGTCCGTTATATAAGTAGCATGACTTTCGTTCCGTCGCCAGCCTCCATTCTTTCTCCCATATCGCGAACTCGTCTATCTTGTTCTCCCGTCATCTCGCATCTGCGACGCGCGCATACCTCCATCTTCCTCCGACCGTCTGCGCTACCAGCACACACCAGAGCCATGTCTTCCGCGACGACATTCTACGACTTTGAGCCCGTCGACAGTGCGTATTCCCCTCACAGCAAACCGCATACTCCGTACACATCCTGACTGACCTCTTCCCCGATTCTAGAGAAGGGCTCCCCCTTCCCCCTCAACTCCCTCAAGGGCAAGGTCGTCCTCGTCGTCAACACCGCCTCCAAGTGCGGCTTCACGCCGCAGTTCAAGGGCCTCGAGAGCCTGTACCAGTCCATCAAGCAGAAGCACCCGGACGACTTCACCATCCTCGGCTTCCCCTGCAACCAGTTCGGCAGCCAGGACCCCGGCTCCAACGACCAGATCCAGGAGTTCTGCCAACTGAACTACGGCGTCACGTTCCCCGTGCTGGGCAAGCTGGACGTGAACGGTGAGAACGCGGCCCCCGTCTTCACCTGGCTGAAGGAGTCGCAGCCCGGTCTGCTGGGCCTGAAGCGCGTCAAGTGGAACTTTGAGAAGTTCCTCGTCTCCGCCGACGGAAAGGTCGTCGGCCGCTGGGCCAGCACCACCAAGCCCGAGTCGCTCGAGGCTACTATCTTGGAGGAGATTGAGAAGGCCAAGAAGAACGGCACCCTGGCTTCGGCGCAGTCCAAGGAGGGTGAGTCGGAGCCCGCCAAGCTGGCTTAACTCTGGTCTCTCGGTGACTAGGCTTAATATGTGATACCATGCGTTGAAGTTTTGTTGTAATGTGTGCTTTGTTGTATTTTCTAGACTCAGCCGCGTACTATGTCTAATTGGAACATACCCTTCCTTGTATGACAAGTCATATCCGTAGACTCAAGCGTAGCCTTACTCATACTCTAGTCTGCAACAGATGACAACAGACAATCTCATGTCAAGCAGACGCAGCACTCCCCTTGGGAATCAAGTTCCGCAAGGAGAGATCGTAGACAACGTCCTCGACCTTCTTGACCTGCAAGCAATCAGCCTCTCCTTGCATCATCTCACGATCACAAGAATAAACTCACACTGTACTTAATCCCATCGCTCCTCTTCCGCAAGATATCATTCTTCAGATTCAGCAGCTGGAACCCCGCAAACAAATCCTTGATAAAGTTGCCAATCTGCACCGGCCGCGTATAGTCTCCCAGGGTGACCGAGTTGACCGCAAGCCGGGACTACCACCGTCAGAGCCGATCAAACACACGCAATCAAACGGGGCGACAAACCAATTCTTCCACCATGGAAATCAGCGCCAGCAGATACTCCTCAATCGTCAGGTGGAACGCATCCTGCTCCTTGAGGTTGACCGGGACTGCGCGCGCGCACGTCAGCTACACAACCACACCCACGACTGCTGGAGCAAACCATACCGTCGAGGAACTTTCCGACCTCCTCGATCGTGAGGAACGCAGAGCCGGAGCTCTTGTACTCTTCGAACCCGCCGAGCCACGCGCACAGCTCGACGGAGGCGACCTATCGGACCTTCGTCAGTCATGTCCTACGACGTGTGGGTGAGGAGACGGTCTGACGAGATTCTGCAGCTCGCGCGTCCACACGCCGTTGTACTTGTAGAACGGGTGCTTGTCGGCCACGCTCTTCAAGCGGAGGACTTCGTCCCGCTGCGCGATGATCTCCGTGGTCGCATCCTCGAGGACGGGTTTCACTGCAGATAATGTTAATCGCACTGGGCACCCCCGAGGGATGGGTAGACACATACACTGGTCCGCAGGTGTCGAGTGCGCTCTCGAGAGAATCGCCTGTGTGGATCTCCCTGCGTTACGCGATCAGCAATAGACATACACTTGTTCCACAGTGCACAAACCCTTCCGCGCGAGCGTCTGGACAATGTCGTGCAGCTCCTAGAACAGCGGTCAATCTTTGGCCCAACGTTTTGCGGGACCGGGCTTGGCGAGCAACCCGGCAGATATTTTACTTACGTCGCGCACGGCGGCCTCCTCGTCGATTTTGGCTTGGAGGTCTTCGAAGATGGTGTGGTCGATCATGGTGCGGGTGGTGTGATGGGTTCTAGGCGGGTGGTGCAAGGTGTGGTGAGGTTGTAGGGAACACTGTTACGTCAGAAATCGCAGCTGTATGAAGGACACCGGACAAGCTTTTCTGTCAAAACAGCCACAAATATATCTAAGTGTCTATTCGAGATTGAGTTCTCTCGTATATATTTGCTTCCCATTAAGATCGCTTTTGATGATATTTACATCACTACGAAGCTGACCGGCCGGCGTCTAGCAATATATATCAGCATTCACAAGGCTACTGCCCTACTATGCCTGATACGAATTAGGATTCTGTCAGAGAAAGTCTTCCATTGATTTAAACACGTAAAACCAGCTACTACACTAGAAAAAAGCAATCATAATTCATGCACACCAACCCCCAAACCTAGTACCGGTATCTAGTCGAGTAATCTGCACCCATTAGCCACCTGCAGCAGCAAAATACCACAAAGAAAGAAAACTCACCCTTGGGGCTGACAACAAGACCGCGACCCTTCTTCGCGCCCTTGTAGATCGTCTCGATAATATCGATGAGCTCCTGCTTGTCTTCGAGCACCCAGTTCAACTTGTTGTTGTTACCGGTGCCGAAATCGCACATCATGTGCTTGTTCCGGTAGAAGAACATGATGGTCATCGGGTCGAAGAGTTCGTACATGGTGTTGAACTCGGGGACCTCGTCGATGTCGCAGAGGTAGATCACGGCAAAGACTGGGATGTCAGTAGCGGACTTCACGAAGAAGACACGTCCAGCGCGAAAGGGGGACTTACGCTTCACACGCTCGGCGATCTTGAAGAGAACTTCATCTTGACGCATGCCTGTTGAAATCAGCGCTGATCGCGGGCAAGTGGACAGCAGAACTCACAGTCGACATCCTGGTCGCGGCCGAAGCGAATCACCTACAGGCGTCAGAACATGATTCCTTCGTGTCAGTGTCTTGGACATACCACTAGTCTATCTTCTTCGGACAGAATAGCCTGGTCAACGTGCCAGGCGGTGCGCAGATGCGGCAGGACGACGGAACCCATGGTGAGGAGAATGGAGTGGCGATGGGTTGATGGGGATGGTAGAGGTGAAGTACTTGAAGTAGTTTGATATCACGTGGATACAGACGGATTGGGATCTAGAAAGTTCGTTGATTCTCACTGCACAAGGTACCATGACGTCCTCACTAGAGGTACTTATACTAAGCTACTAAGATACAATCGAGAGGCAGTCTTCTTCCCCAAGCGATCGGATATACCGACCAGTTGATGAAAAAGAGTTCGCGTCGATCGGGGGTAGTGTAAGCCCGATGACACTGTGTGGCAGGACATGCGCAAGCACAGAGGACCCGCCACGAGATCCAAAAATGAGATTAATCAATGTTGTGTTCCTTAGAACACTTTCAGAGATTAAACTGAAAAGAACAGATACTACACTTGATCTAAGCCAAAAGGCAAAGAGAGCTGGAAAAGAAAAGAAAAAAAAGTCTAAAAGAACGGGGGGTGCGGACAGTATTTATACCTGAGGTCTGGTGGTCCGTGCACACGCTAATACGCTAGCGCCGTCTGCCTCGACAAGCGAGCCCAACACGCAAGCGAAGCATCCTCCTATTGGCTGTCGTGCTTCCCCCATCAGGTGACAGTGCCGACCCTAATCGATAGGCCCAGCCCTAAGGCATTGCCAGAACAGGACTAGCCACACGCACCGCAGCCCGCACTGGGTGAAGCGCTCCACTAGCGAGAAGATTTCCCATCTCCATCCCTCAACTTCCTCTCCAAGGCGCAGGATACTCACCTCTTTGCGACCACTTTCTTCTCTCTATCCCCTCCCAAAAACCCCCGATCAGTCACAATGGCCCCCGCTGCTTCTGTACGTTGATTCCACAACCGCTTTGCTGTTCCCCCTAGAGGGCCTGCAGGCTCCATGCCCAGTCTTGAAACACAGACTCGACATGGTCCTCGCGCCCTGGGGATTCGACCTGAGGAACAGTAGGCTAATCGCAATGTTACCGTCAATAGGCTCGTGGTCGCAAGGCCCAGAAGGTCACCAAGAAGGTAAGCATCCTGCACCGGCCGCATTACATCGGCTTCCGTGCTAACACAGCCCAGTTCGTCATCAACGCTTCTCAGCCCGTGAGCGACAAGATCTTCGACCTCTCCGCTTTCGAGAAGTTCCTCCACGACCGCATCAAGGTTGAGGGCCGTGTCGGCAACCTCGGCGACAAGGTCGTCATCTCCCAGGCCGGCGATGGCAAGATCGAGGTTGTCGCTCACATTCCCTTCTCTGGTCGCTACCTCAAGTACCTGTACGTCCCCGTTCCTGAATATTGCTTCCATATAGCGTACTGATTGGACGATGTGCAGGACCAAGAAGTACCTCAAGAAGCAGCAGCTCCGTGACTGGCTGCGCGTTGTCTCCACCTCCAAGGGCGTCTACGAGCTCCGCTTCTACAACGTCGTCAACGAGGAGGGCGAGGAGGATGAGGAGTAAATGCTCCCCATCTGACTCAATAGTCTGGGCCCGAGCGCTCGCATAGGGGGTTTCCGAATGACCATCCGGTCTTGCTTGGGAGTGCTGGGCTTGGACTATACCCAGGGTATAGATGTGCTCGAGGAGACATCTAATCGGCCTGTGTGTGGATAGACGTTGGGTCATGCCTGAAAAGGATGTCCCGATCTGACTGCGCCCGTCGGGCTGTTTGGTGTTTGTTCTACTCATGACGTTACGACTGGTAGATATGAATTGAGTTCATCTATCGCCCAATCGATACTTCATAGTCATCTATCGTAAAGATATGTAGGATTTGTGAATACGCTAGCTGGGGTATCATGCTTGAGTAGTTAATCCAATGTAGAATTGCTGCGCTTCTGGCCCGCTCCCGCGCCCAGTTTCCAATCTATAGGCTCGTCCTCTGATACACCGGGAGGCGGCACCAGCGCGCCAGCTTGGAACGACCATCCCTTCGCTTTGAGAACTCTCCAGGTCTCCGCAACTTTGACCCTGACCAGATCCCCCGCGGCGATCGCATCCTCCTTCGAGTCGTGGCCCCGACTCCCTCCAGTCTGGATATCCCGCTCGAGGTGTCTCTTCGCAAGAGTCCTCAGACTCATCCGATTGGGCAGTCCCGCCCCAGCCGGGTAGAGGATGACAGTATCAATGACGGTGGGGTGGATGATGCGACAGGCGTTCAGGTCATTGTCGATTGCATGGCCGATGAGAGGGGTGTCCGGCTGCAGCAGCTGGAAGAGCAGCGCGCGCGCCGCCGCCGGAGACTCCACAACCTGTAGCGGCGTCGACTGCACCTCGCCTTCCTCCAGCGAGGGGGCTGGCGCGTCTGCGCTCCCATACGGCACCGCCTGGGTGTAGTGTTCCGGGAAGACCCCCGAAAACCGCGAGTTCAGGTCCAGGACCTCCCCGATAGGCCGCACCAGCACGTCCAGCAGCTTCTTGCCTTCGGGCCAGCTGACCGCCGTGAGCCGGATGAGCTCCAGGCCCAGCGTCGTGTATCCCATCTCGCAGTCGAAACATACCGGCGGCTGTGGCCCTTTGCCGGGCTGTGCAGGGGTCGTCTCGAACTGCAGCACTGTTGCCAGCCGCTTGGCTTCCGAGACTTTAAACACGTGCGTAGGAGATTTCGTGCAGCCCGTGGACGTCCCGACCGGCTCGTTGCAGCACGAAAAGTACGCCTCTCGCGAGCCAGTAACATGGTCGGTGCGTTTGCGCGGCGGCCACAGAGCTTTTCCAGGATGGTGCGTGCATTGTCCGCCGGTGGTTAACGAGCCGTCTTCGCGACGGCCGGGGAACACCTGGAACCGGCCCCCGCATCGATCGCATTTCTCCCAGCCCTTCGACTCGACCACGCCCTTCCTTGCATTTTCGACCTCTTGGCTGGACGGCGCCTTGGTGACATACCCGTGGTTCTCCAGGCCTTGCAGTGGCGTGAGCAGCTTTCTCGCGATAGCGATCTCCTCCTGCGCAGTCAGTCCAGTCGTGAGCGCCTTGGGCTTCTGCTCAGGCTGGACGGGCGCAAGCTTGTAGTATCTCTCGTTCAGATGCGCCTTGACCTCCTCCACCCAGACCTCTTTGCTCATCTTCGTGAGCTTGACGATGCGGAGTTTGATCACGTTCGCGTACACGCTCGGGTTATCCTTTGCTGCCTTCTCCTCCTCGTCCAGGGCCATCGTGATCAGCTCGTCGGACGACAGAACCAGGGACGTCTCGGCGCTGGTTTTTTCCCGCGCAATCTTCTCGTTCAGCGCGGACATCGCGCTGTGCAGTTTCTTCAGGATGGACTGCCGCACGGTGTGGGTTGCGGGCGCTTTTGGCAGCATGCGCGGGTTGAGGCTCTCGCGGGGAGCTTTCCTCAGTGGAGTTTGCGATGCGGGTTTTGCTGGGATGCCCCGGCTTGATTCTGGAGGGCCGGACTTTGGCCGAGGCGGAGATACCTCTCTTGTGGCTGAGGAGAGAGTGGAGGGTGTGCTGGGGGTCGTCTTGGGTCTCTTGGGCGGCGGGCTTGATGATACAGCAGCCGTGCTTGCAGACTGGCTCTTCACTGGGAGTGATGGTTTGGCACTTGGTGAGGGTTTGGGCGTCTCTGGTGCCTGTGGCCTGGGGATTCTCGAAGGCATGGAGGTGGTTTCTTTGCCCGCGGTGAGCGTAGGTTGACCGTTGTTGGGGTCGTCCGACGAGCGGTTGATAGGTGGATGAGAAAATATGCATCGCACCAGAGAGCATCCTTGCCCTTCGGGACAAGCTATGTCCTTGAAGAGTCCCAGGGGGGTGAACATAGTGAAAGGAGGTTGTAGTCAAGGTGACAAGATATGGCGGAATGAAGCTTGCTAGTGTACTGGCATGCGGTTCATTGTCTGCAGTAGCTTTCCGCAGCGACTGGGCTGTATCAGCTGAGATCACCCGAATGAGCAATTCAGATGGTGAGACGCGATGGCAGATTCGTAGCCAAATAGACTGGACGACACGCCGGTCGACTGATGCTTATTGGCTTGTTCTTTGAGATCGCAGTTGGTGTCAGCTCGATGACCATGGCGCGGTGACATGTTGCCCTGCAGCGAATTTAGATCTGAGCAGGTTGCGGGCCTTTCATAGTGAAGACAACCATCGCAGGCGACAACAATCACAAGAATAAGAATATTCCTAGGTATATACGGTGCAGGAGGGTTGATGATGAGTGGTCGGAGTTATGATCAGTGGCCGTGGTGCAAACATTGCAAACTGTCGCCACCTTTGCAAGGCATCAAGGCAGAAATGCGAGGCACTGACATGAGAGAAATAGTTCGAAGATATTAACAATATAGATCAGAGAATTGAACTGGCGCTATAGCACGAGGCTCATACGTAACCATCTATCCTGAGCACAGTGTGGTCAAGAGTAGCGTACCTGCGCCGGACCGCATCTATACATCAATCTAGTAGAAGGACGTCACACCCGTTGAGCCCGTCCAAATATCGTCCAACTACCTCCCTGCATGTTAAAATTAAACAAAGGTAGAACGAACAGAAGAATAGCGCATTAATCAACGCAAGAAAGCCACCCCCATCCCAAGCGAGACACCGTCGTTTCAACACACCACCAGTGCATCCACCACTGCCAACAACATCCCGCTCTGACGACGGCTCCCTCAAGGGATTCCGAAAGTACCCGTCTCTCCACTCTGTCGCACGTGTAGTCCGGGATCCCCAAATGGGCTCCAGCGGACGGGACGACCGCTGCAACCGGCTCGATCGAGAGATGGAGGCCATCTCAACGATGTAACTAAAGAAGTGAGTGGACCAGACATGCGCCCTAGAACGGTGTCAATCGATTGGACTGAGGGGTGGAGACTGTGATCCCCACGGGGTAGAACCGATCAATCAATCAATCGACTAGTCGCTGTGATGACGCTTCGCCTGAATAGGCAGACAGTCTAGATATCTCGGCGCGAGATTGACTTCGAAGCGGGCTAGTTCCGCCGTGCTGCGGCCATTCCGTTCTGAGTGTCAGTGGGTCAGTAGAGGGGACTTTCGGAAGGTCGTATGCATGTAGGTAGACAAGGAAGAGAACATCGCCTGCTGATGCATGAGGTAAATCATCAATGTGTGGGGTGCAGCCCCATCGGCGGTTGTGGGAGGGGAGGAAAGAGATCGCGGAGGGTACTATACTAGTACAACCGACTGAAGCCGCTAGCAACCCCGCGTTCTAACGTTGATGCATGGATCTGGCGGAGTTGCCTGTTTGGTGCTTCCGGGCAGTAGGCAGCGGCCTGTACATCCCAATGCGTGATTGGTGATGTGTTCAACGCTCCTGAGCCGTCGCTTAGGATGCTCATACGGACTCGGTTGCTGTAGATGGATGACGTCGTTCGGTCATCCGTTCTTACGGGATGCTACATTCAGTATGGATTGGACGAGATTTACATATGCAATGTCATTGTCATTTGTATAGTAACATTCCTGTCGTAAATCTATGCAGATCCCGGGGTCATCTGGCTGCAATGCAGTCAAGTGACTCAAGGACAACTATGTTGATGCCACGGTACCAGGCCTCAGGTGGATGACGCTGGCGCGGCGAAGACAAACCCGACTAGAGACGCCAAAGAAATCATAGCAATATCATATCTGGGAATCATGAACATAGATCGTAACGCGACATCACAAAGGTCTGGAGTGTATCGTAGAGGAAAGAAAACAGATCAACGACAATGATATGACCAAAGCAGAAGATGTGAAGATGTGATATGTCAAGGATGTGTCTAGCAAATCATCAGCTATGTACGTTAGCTGACTCGGAGTCAATCCCTGAATCAACATCATCATCATCGGCGATGGCAGACTCCTCGCTTCGCTTGGCCGCCTCGCGCTCCACCGCAAACTGGACCGCGTCCAAGACATCTCTGCAGACCTTCTTCGGCGGGTATCGGGGGATCGTGCCCTCCTGGTAGACACCCGTCTTAACCAGGATGGAGTACCAGTGGGCGTCGCTGATCTCGTTGAACTCGTTTGTCCCCCGGATGTCCGACTCGGGCGTATCGCCGACGAAGTACACGGTGCGCGGCGGCTTGTTGATTCCGTGCGTGTCCTTGCGCCACTGCTGCAGCAGCCGGGTCGCGAACTCGTACGTGCCCAGCTGAGGCTTGCCAAACGCAATCGTCGACAGTTCCTTTCCAGTGACCGCCTTGTACAGCGCCTCCAGGGAGGCGCGCAGCGCGCCCATACCGATGCGAACATGTTCGTGCGAGGTGGACCAGACGACGTCGTTGTGGGAGAAGTAGACCGGAGGGCCCTCGTCAAAGGTTTCAGAGCGGGTGTCCAGGCGGCCATTCTTGGACATCAGCAAGTCCAGGATGATCTGTTGATCGCCGGCCCAGTCGCGGCTGTCGGCGAAGACAAAGATGGCCTCAATGTTGATCTTGCTAAAGTCGCGTACACGAGAGTTCTTGTACTCCTCTTCGGTCAAGCTTCGGAAGGGGGTCGTGTCATGTCTGGTCTTGATGATGTCTCCCGGGGTCACTACATCCTTGAAACCGTAGCCTTCGGCGACCTGGCGGCACTTTTCGCCCACACCTCCGACGACAAGCACCGTGTTGTATCGCTCCGCCATTTCCCGCATGGGGGTGTGTCCGCAGATGAATTGACCCGGAGAGACGTCCAAGTCGAGCTGGCGACTGAGATCCAGACAACGTTCTTCTTCGGTCTTGCCGCCGCCATTGGTCACGAAGATGTACGGTCTGGTAGAGGTCTTAGCAACGCTCAGGCACACGCGTCGATCCCGTCAAGACTAACTGTGGCGGAAGACTTACATTTTGATACCATAGGGATTCTCGCCATTGATATACTTCAATGCGTCCTTTGCTTCGGGAATCACATTGCCTCCGCGCAACAGCACACCGTCAATGTCAAACGCGAGGGCGAATTCGTCTGTGGTTGAAACGACCGGTCTGGATACGGGCGACGCAACGCGAGGCGAACCGTCTTCTGAGGAAATCTCCTCTTCCAGATGCTGTTTGGCCATTTCCATTTCAATGGCGATGTCAGGAGCGTTGGTCGAAGCCATGAGGTGTCTGGGCGGCACGACGACGCTGGGGCCGCCGTACAGGTCGGCCCGAGAGGCCTCGAGACTGGAGAGTCGGCGGACCCTCTGGGTACCGAAGGAATCGGTCGTCGTCATTGTTCTTGTTTCGGAGGTTGGGGATCAACCGAGGTGGAACGGCCGGTGGCGATCGGATACACTGAACCGGAGGAAGGTGGAGGAGCGGGTCGCAAACAAGCAACTTGATGGATCACCACAAGGATCTGACAGATGGGTTGTCCTTGGACGCAGCAAGCGATATATGAAGAAAACCAGGAACGGGACGATCAATGGGTCCTTGGTGTTAGAAGCTGAGGGTCAATTGCATCGACTTGCAGAGACAGGTCGCAGATGGGGCAGTCGGAGCGTGAAATAGGATGCAGAAGGAAGGTGATGAGCAGAGGGGTGGGGTGGAGAAGAGGGTCTCCATCGAGCGGTTGAAGCCATTAATATACGAGACAAGGACGCCTGTGCTGCCTGTGGCTCATCGAGGATGCATCCCATGGCTCCGTCATCGACCGACGCCTCATTAGCGTTGACACGGCAGTGTCGAGGATGGATTCTGTTCGTCCATTCCGGCCGAGCTCCACCGCCGACCGAAGTTTATCATTGTGTTGTATTATCTGTACTCTGTATTCTCTAGGGAGTTAAGGACTAGGATCAACGTCTTACCTAGCTAAGGGCCCTGCGTCAGCGGTTAGAGCGATGCTGATTCGTCCTCAACCACGGTCAGGGCGTCCGGCCAAAAGGCGAGATGTGACATGCAGGAGGTGACGTGCGGGAGAGAGTGGAAGTGGAGGGAGGGAACGTCACTCGAGAGAGATTGATATCAGGAGTGGTCTATGGAGTAACTACGGAGTAACTAAGGAAGGGAAGGGAGGTTGACATCAGCCACCATCTATCACCTCGGCAGGAATATTGTCCTCCGTAACCCATGTAACTCATTATTAAGTCCGCTTATTCTCATTTCATATTCATTTCTCCGTTTTATTTTTATTGTCATATTAATAATAGGATCTCGAGATCCACGGTCTTTGCATGCATGATTCAGCGCCCATCCCTCCTCTTCTGACGTCATCGTGGCGCCTCCTCTCGGGAATATCTCTCGCGACCGCCGCAGTGACAAACCAACTCGTCCGTCTCGCCGTCTCCAGGAACCACTCTCTCTGCTCCTAACAGCCTATAAAGCGCCCTTGCGGTGTCCGAACCTGGTCGCCCGAGGCTGAACACTGCTCCCCCTCATTGGGTTTCTTCTCGCAGCGCCCCCCTACCTTACCACATCGAGACGCCCGTGCATCCAACCCGGAAATGCCAAATTACGCCATGTTACAGGACCCAGACAGCCACACCCGTCAACCACTCTGACTCTTCTCATACTTGCTACATGTGAACGGCCGCTGAGGCGGCTGTGAGGATGCGACCCGCTGCAACCCGACGTGGTGGCCCGGTCCCAAAACCTTGTCAGTCGCTATTGTTCTCGCGGGTGGCGAGGGGTCTGTCCATCCAGAAAACCAAAAAGGAACCAATTATATTACAAAGGCCAACCGCCGTCGCCGCGTGCGGTAGCGAAGCAGAGCTATTGGAAAATACATACAAGGTTCGGCAGTGCCTTGTTTCATAGAAATCATGTACAGAGAAGGGGGAACGACCGAAGCCTCGAACGACACATTCTGCACGGAACCAACCATATGTCCTGCTGATGGTCGATGCTGATTATTCACCGCGTGTGATTAGGGTCACCAGCCCTGGGTACCGTCACTCTTTCTTTCTCCAGGAAATCCAGGAAAATCACCTCGCGCCCCTCTTGCCCGCCTGGGGTCGCTGTCCAGCGGAGATGACTTCTTCGGCGGCACGCGGCCCAGCTTATACGGTGGCTGTCTGTACCCACCGGACATCCGATGTTGATCGTATGGCCGCAGTCTGGACGGCGACCCGCCATCGCGTCCTAGCCAGTAGTCCTCCGGTGAATAAGGCACCGCGGAAGCCTTGGACTGCGGCTTCCCTCGCCGGATGTGAACTCTCTTGATGTCATCCTGTCGGACAATTCGCGGCCGGGAGATGATTTCGCGATTGGAACTGACGGCCCCAGGAAGCGGCGTTCGGGGGTATTGGACAGGCGCGTTCTCGTCGAAATAGTCTGCTCTTTGCGCTGCATTGTTCACCGGTGTCCGCACTTCTCGTACAGGAGGGAGCGGCTTGAAACTCCCCGAGTGACGCGATGTTCGGCGCGGTTCAGAGTGATCGTTTATATTGATGGTTTCGAAGTGATCTTCCACGTAGTCGACCGGGGCATGGAACGAGCGGCGCGCTGCACTTTGAGACGACGATGGTGCCGAATGATCAGAGTATCCGCCGGTGTTGTCCCAGTAGTCTCCGATGTAGTCATATGGCCGGTCAGGATACCCATATGTCGGTTGGCACACGTCAGCCTGTCGAGGATGCTGTAGTTTCTCGCCCGCATTAGCAAACACGGGCTTCCTTCGATAATCGTGTCCCTGTGGTAGTGCTCCATTGCCTGGCCCTCGAAATCCATGCATCATTGCCCGTGGATTGACGGGGAGGCCGACTACCGCAGGTCGACTCCACTGCCGGTCTGGCACCGAAAAGTTCTGCGGTCGATTGGGAGCACCCAGGATACTCCTCGGCCTTGCAGCGTCTTCTTCAAAAAGTGTTTCACCACTGTTTGGTCGGGGTGACTTATGCTGGCTCCAGCGTAGCGGTTCTGGATACAGGCCCGGCTTGTCTGGCAACAGATCCGAGACGGTCCGCGGCGATGACTGAGTTGGTGAAGCATTCAGGTCAGAAGTAGACGAGTAGGCAAATGCGGTCTTGCCCAGGGTGCCATATCCACGACGGTCTTCATCGTAGTCATGTTCGGGACTGGTGACGGTGAGAGTCGGGTGTGGAGCTGGGCGTTGCAAAGGTGGCAGGGGCCTCGATATTTCCCTAACCGCATGAGACGGGGGTTCAGGGCTTGGGGTTGGTCGTGTCGGAAGAGTAAAATTGGAGGGTTCCGACATCAGACCCCCGATTTCGAAGAACGAACTGCGCTCCTTGTTTCGTCGCATCTTCCTACAGCAGAAGAATATGATGACCCCGAGGATGAAAAATCCCGAGACTCCCGAAGCAACCGAGACCCCTATCACTGCGCCAGCGTTCAGACGACTCCCAGATGATGTGCCTTGAGGGGGTGTTGCGTCTGCGCTCGTCGTGCTAGACGGATCTTGCGTGGCGGTGGTCACCGTCAATGGGCTCTGAAAGCTCGTAAGCCTTACAGAAGTGTGCTCACCCTTACTCGAGCGTGTTGAATTTGACATCGTGGAACTGGGCGCCGTAGTCACAGGCGGCATGGTTGTCGTTGTTCTCGTTACAGCCACGACGGTAGCAGTTATCGTGCTATGGGTTCCTCGTGCAGCTCCAGACACCGCATCACAGATACCGTAGGAATTTGACGCCACTGCTTCGGCCATGGAGCACGTTGAGAAGCTACATTGCAAGGCTGCTTCGCCGAGGGTAAAGCCATTTTTGGCGCGTGTCCTGCACAAGCATGAAAAATCCTGCCCATTCGAGCATGCATTCTTTGGGTATTCGGTCCTGACGAACTTTCGGATGCAATCCGACGCACAGCGCGGTACCGAGTCGAACGTAGATGCAGGAGACATTGTAGGCTGCGCCTCATTGGAGGTGACGGCCAGACACGAGGTGACCGGGGACAGAACTGCGAGGCATAACCATCGAGAGGCCGACAATATCATACTTCTGCCACCTCTTGAATGTTGTGTCAGTAAAGCGTGTGGACGTGGTTCCCGTAACTCACCTCGATATCACGACTGCAGCCAACTGAATACTCTTGAAGACATAGGCACGCATGTATGATCATCCTAAGGACCCTGACAAGGCAATGGACCAAGATATTTGCATTGGATTTGGCGTTCAAGGTCTTGGGCTGTTAAGGTGAAAGACAAGTCTGTCGAGTCTACGAAGAACGTGAGAAAAGGGGCTGCACATAAGAGCCATGGCGAACAAGCTCATCTTGTCGAAGAGGGCGCCAAACTGAGTCTGATGTCATTTGTTGACAGGTCGCTCACTGGCCGTACACTTGAAACGGCGCCAATCTGAGACAGGATTCTTGGGGAAGCAGGCCCTATAGGCGCCCAGATGAAACAGGAAGCCATTCTTCACGCGAGGACACGTAGGGGACAGGATGAAGGACCGGCAGTGAGCAGATCGTTGTGGTTGGGGAAAGGGACCAGATAGGCGCCCGGTTGGCGCTGAAGAAATGCAAGATGAAGAGGACGCCCAATCCTACCAGGTCAGCTGACGGAACTCCCCCAATATCGTGGTCGGGTTAAGCGCTTGAAGGGTCCAGCGAGAGGGCTGGACGCCGCGCCCTGCCTTACAACCCGATCGAGCAGTACAATTTGCGAAAGTGGTGTCACCCCTTGAGGATTCTTTCTTTCTTGTCCCCTCAAAGGTAGTCCAAGAATGCGCTTAACCGAATATCTACCGCCTTGGATCTTAAGGTAGCAGCATATCGTATGGTACTGAAAGACGCGCGCTCCGAGGTGATGTATCAACGAGCACTTGCAGGCTACGAGAAGGCACTGGTTTCTGACTACATATCCACCCTCGACACAGTCAACAACTTTGGGTGTCTCTACTCCGAACAGGGGAAGGTCCGCGAACAGCTTGCCAAGATTTTTATCTTATCGATCTCCTCACATCTGATCTATTGGGAATGATATCAAGTTATTATTATTGTGTTGAAAGCTCAGTGAGCTTGAATTCAGCCCTTATTTGCTTACGTGATCTACTAGTTGTCTTCTCTGGCAAAATTTATACTTAATGAATGGAATGCCTTCGTGTCCATGAACAGTCAGGCTGAAAACAGCAGTGAAGCAATGATCAATCAGCCAAAACACAACGAATCAACTAGACAAGATCACAATATCTCATCATACCTATCAGTCAATGTTATCAACCACACGCAGTGTATAAATCACGCCTTGCCAGGGCAGGTAGCACCTCCATCGTACCCACCAGAGCACTTCTTGCCGTCTCCACCACCATGGCTCGCGAGACACTGCCAACGAGATTAATATCTAGCTTCCACGGGAGGTATCCTAGAAGTAAGGCAGTTATCTTACGCTGGTACCATGTCCTCAATCGCTAGAGAACCCGTCAGCATAATACATATATCAAGTCAGAAATAAGAAATATATTCACTAGTTAATAAGGCCGATCTTGCACGAGGAGCCATTACAAGACTAGCAGAGAAATACTTAGGATAAAACACTATCATAGGAAACCTGCCTATCATAAACCGCAGTCAATAGCACTGTCGCAAGTGTTCGACTGGGGGAGAGCCAGGGCAACAGCCGAGGTAGTCACTAGGGCAAGGAGGAACTTGGTGAGCTGCATTTTGGTTGTTGGATTGCGAATGAGAATTCGGTCGAGATAAGGATGCTTAAGGAATTGCGTTGTGTGATTATACAGACCGAACTGACGAGGAGGACTATCCTTTTAGCCCGATTTAGCCCCCAATAGTCACCCAGACCAAAATCCGCTGAACTGGTTGTTCTCTATTAGCCTTGGTCTAGATGTCTGGCCCTATTGGGTTTCATGCGACCTAAGAAGGCTATAGAGCTCTACTGCATGCCAGACATACTGGACAATCCCAGAAAAGTTGGCCGGTACGTCCCCACGCAACGATCTTTTACCTAAACGTGAGAGCATTCACAACTTGAGTGGATTGGTCTGCTTCACCTCAACGTGCAAATTTTCGCCTCAACGCAATTTTTGAAGCAACTTAATCTACCATCTAGTATCACTATCATAAATTCCTATATCGTGTTCGGTGTCTTTTGCCAGAAACCGATTATTAGGGGTCA
Organism: Aspergillus terreus NIH2624; assembly: GCF_000149615.1. Taxonomy (NCBI): domain Eukaryota; kingdom Fungi; phylum Ascomycota; class Eurotiomycetes; order Eurotiales; family Aspergillaceae; genus Aspergillus; species Aspergillus terreus. Next base: position 1,734,535 of record NT_165928.1, on the reverse strand, counting down.
CCTTCTACTTAATTAGATACTTTATTAATTCGGGAGTATCCACTTGAGTGGTACCTTAACGGTTCAGCTTGGTACTCTTAAGAAAACTAAGACGGTCTGACGTCGATTAATGTGAGGAAGAGGATCGGTCACTGTACGAGTAGGCAGGAGAAGGGCAAGATATGGATAGCGTCTGCTTGTAGCCGAAGTTACTAGGGGTGGGAACATACAAAGAACTTCGCTTTTATCTACTTATTTAACTAGCAATGTCGCTATTCATCTAATCAGGGCTTTTATCCTCCAGGCAAAAGATGCCACCGAGGATCCTAGAATTGGCATCTGGCATTAGCTCTTAAGCGAGTGGGGAGCGTCTAATGTAAAGGGAGACTGGTTCCTGACAATCTGAATAGTAGGTATGATAAGAAAAGTTATTAGTACTACAATGCACTGCATCGATGCCAGGGGCAATATTAATGACTTGCCTTAACGGGGGAGCTATCTTGTAGCTTTTGGTAGTTCCACCGTTTGCACTAGTTTGCATGGAGGCTTCCAGCTATGCAGGTCACTTGTATGGGGCAATACAGAGCTCCCGTGTGACATATTTTATACAGGGGGATGGTCAGAAGAATTAGGTCAAATCAACGCAGAGATCGAAATTAATGTCATTGCCATCAATCATTAAGTTAACCACTGACAACAAACCAAGTAAAAAAAGGTACCCAGTATCACAAATGAGCTGGTATCATCCGGAGAGAAGCAAAATAGCCGATCGCATATAAAGACAAAACAGTTCAATCGCAATAAAGATTCCACTCAAGAAAAACACCCCATTCCGCCAGGTGCATGCAGGCCGGATGCGCTTTCATCATTATGGCAACAAAGGCGCAGTAGCGGCGGGGTTGCATCAATTCGAGCACTAGTCTCGGCCGGACCGCCGCGGAATCACGCTGACGGCATCATGGTCGCCCATTCGCTTTCCAACCGGATCGCTCGTTGGGAAACAAATGCATCTTGCGGGATGCAGCGAAGATCGACCGAGACTAGCGAGATTGGACGGTGTATAATGGTCTAGTACTTGAAAATAATGTACCTGTTGAGGGTGGATTAGCTCGGGTTCTGGGCAGACGCAATCTGGACGAGGGGAGCAAACATACAGAGCATGAATGATACCAGGAATCCAACCCAGGATGGTCAAACAGATGTTGATCAGAAGATCAGCACCGCATCCTCGCTCGAGGAAGACACCAAGAGGAGGAAGGATGAAGGCGAAGAAGATCTTGCAGATGTCCCTGGATGCGATGTTAGTTTGATTTTTCTTCGTCTTTTCCCTTTCCTTTTCTTTATTGGTTGCGTGAAGAAGACAGCGACCGGGCGAGTGGCAGGTAAGGTGACTTACGAAGCAGTGAAAGGCATTGTGGTCGAGAGAAGTCGTCAGGGACTTATAAAAAGATAGAATGGAGATGGAGTCGAGGGAGAATTCACGAAAACCCGGGGAATGGAACACAGGGGGTGGGGAGTGGAAGGGATGGAGTGAAAAAGTCGTTGATGAACAGACAGTTGGGACGGGGGGAAGACGACGACGTCAGGAGGCGGGAAGGACAGCAGCCTTTAATAAGAATGTCCCTGATGTGCAGGACCCTCTTTTGTCGACCTTACAGAGGGATGATGAGCGCTACGTCATCCAGCCACCGCCCGCTGTGGCTCATACCATCACCGCCCAGTCCTTATTGGAGCAGCCAAGCCCTGATGAACACTGGATTTCCGCTGCCTAGATCATTTGTCAAAGTACAGACTACTATCATGGACTATCGTTATGTCGGTTGTTCTCCGAGCACAACTACTGTACAAAGAAATGGTTGGTGGCTGGTATCACACAATGAGCGCTTGGCTACCTATGTAGGCTTCTCTGTACAGAGTAAGGTCACCAATTTTTATCTTGTTGCCTGACAAAGCTGGGCTTGGCATTCGACACACTACTCGAGTCTGGTGTACAGCCCTATTTGGTTTCTAATTATATAGTCTCATAGCCCCTTTCACTCTTGAAGGCCGCAAGTCCATACCTATACCTTACTTACTACCTATTATATGGTGGGGTCCTTCCAGCCCTACGGCCTTGCTCGCCAATACCCGCCATCGAGCCCGCCTGTTGACCTCCACTTGTCCAGGCCTGGATTCTTTGTCCAGACTGATATCATTCTCGCGTGTTCCCCACGAAGACCGGCACGTTCTCTCGGCCAGGATGGGTCGGGGTTAGATTCCGTGGAGTTGATCTCCGTGCTCCTGGACAATACGTCATACTGCCGTTGTAGAGCGTAACAGGGTCACCACCTGATATGGATTCAGTTGGTCATACTAGAGCTTACGATTGGTACAATTGCCCGCTTAACAAGACGAGAAACGCCACAGAATAGATTCCCCTGAGCAAGACGGCTCATACCAGAGAAAGCTTGATGCCTAGGTGGGCCACCACGCAACTGTTCTTAGAACATATTCTTTGTATTCAACCAAGTGGAATCAACTACGCCGTAGAGTCTTCTTTGGCGGTTGTCTCCACCTAGTATTTCTAGGACCCCGCGTGGTGAAGATGGGTTGTTACATAGCTAGTCCGGAGTAGACCCTACCTCCCTACAACGCTGGTCTTGGCGCTGACATCAAAAATCATTTGGCCGCTTCACCTTCCGCATGTCGCGCTCCCGCATCACCGCACCATCACGCAGCCCCGAGAGCGACGGACTCGCCCATAGACTCTTACTACGCAGAGTTCATGCTCACTCATGCGTCCATGTCGATGAAATTCGGGCTCGTCCCGCGCTCAATGGCCGTGCGCCAGGCTATTAAGCCTCGGGCACTTCTGCAACCGCTCGGATGTACCTCCCTTCGAAAACCTACACTGAGCCCGATACTGTCACGGAGACATCTTGGGACGAAACAAAATGCGTCCCACAATAACCCCCTCTTTGCTTGTACCTGGGTGACGGGCACTCCACATGCGATTGTACGTATTCTGCGTTGACCGCGGCGACAGAAGAGCTAATGGCCTATGAGACTCCAGATGATGTACTTTCGAGCCTGCCCTCCCCGTCGCAATCACTTGCAGAATCAGCACATGTCCCTGTCTTACTTGTCACACCGAGCTTTGCGCAATGGATTGACACAGGCTCCCCGTTCCTCGAAGACTGCGTAAATCGACTTACGCAGCGTGCTTCTCCGCAACCCGTCCACGCCATTGTAGCCATCGTCGATAGACTGCCCGACATCCGTGCGCAATCATGTGATGAAGATACGACAGAGTCTGAAGGGTTGTCATTGATGGTTGTCAGAGCAGAGGATATACAAGGGAAGGCCTCACCGCCTCGTCGTGTGCGAAGCATGGAGACCGAAGAGTCCGCCCTCGTGTTTTCGTTTCAGGACGGTCTGTCCCGCAAAGATGCCCCTCAGCACATCCACGAGATCGGACTGCGGCTTGCGAACACCATCTTCGTCAACGGAAAGGAGAACACCCTCGTGGGGTCCCGTTGGGTCTATGATTCTTCGTCTTCCAGATACACCCTCGACCAGTCAGTCGACCTGTCCCGCTGCATAGTCGCTCCTAGTACTAGCACTGTGCACAACAGGCTTCAGCTCCCCTTATCTCCTGTCAGCCAGCGGAGAAGAGTTATATCCAGCATGGGCAACATTCTTCGCCAATTGGCAAAACACACCGACTCTACATCAACAGCCTCCATGCCGGCCTCGACAGAGCTGGAGAAAGAGCTTCCTCGTTATATCGAGGAGAATAATATTGAAGATCGAAGGGTATCTGTTTGGGCCTTAGTGGAGACTCCCGGGCAGTGCGCTTCTTCAGAAGCTGGCGAAAACAGTCTCCTCCAGCGAATCCAGGCCGGCGGTAAACTTCACCGTGTCATGAGTGGTGGGGGTGGTTGGGGTAAGAAGCAGGGCTTGCTATCCCTGGACCCTGAGATCTGCTTTCTCGAACCAACAGAGAGTAGCGTCCTCCTTGACAGCCTCTTTTCTCCTATTCAGAGTAGAAGTGAGCATGGTCGGCTTCCACAGTATGAGCAGAATATGGGAATAAACGAGCTCTCCTCTCTTGATCAAGTTGCTAGAGAAGGTGACTACGTTCAGTTCTTTGTGTCCATCGATCCGTGTGAGATCCGGTCCGCCGCATCGGCGTCCTCAGGCTCTCAAGATGCTATTGCATGCCACTTCGGCGTCGTATTGGACGCTGAATCTCCAATGCCAGCAATCACCACCTCTGGTCAGAAAGATCTGACAGTGATACCCAACACCTTCGGCGCTCTATCTGAGAAAGCCATCGCCTATCTCCAACCGGTGTCAGCCTCTCGCGAGTCCACGACGGTGGAATCAAGTACTAAGATCGACATCCCGGGTGCTCGAGTCGAGTTGGTCATTGAATAAATCCGATGTGTATTATACCCTTCAATTAGAGATAGTCAGAATATCCATCTGTATACTATACGAGCAAATCCCGTAAGATGCAGAGCTTCGAAAGATTCACGTGGGCGAGGCTGCCAGGCTCGACGAAACCCAGCAGCTCTCAGTCATGCAGTTGTAAACGCCGAGTGGTCCCCGCTGCAGGGTGCGTAGTTCGGTCTTCGGGGCCGCATGAGGAGATCCCTAGCTTTAGTCTGCCGTGAGATAACTGGACGTGTCGCTAGTCTTGCAGCCATGTGCTCTCGGGGAACAGCAGCATGCTTCGGCGACATGGCGATGTAAAGGCCGACATGAGATTCATCTGCCTCCTAGATAGAAGGCGCATGAATCGGTGTCGAGGTGCTATGAAGATGATAATCGTGAGTGTCGAGAACCAATCGACTGGAACAACCGCATGCAACCGCCCAAAAGCAGAACCGATTATCTACGGTGTAAGACTGGTATAAACCGACGAATTGGTGTTGTAGCAGACTCAAGACGTCATCCGTAGGGAATTTTGGTGCGTTCCCAGCCCATCCTCCCAGCCGGCGCGCGCGGCGGCTGCGCAAGGGATGACGAACATGATTCAAGCGGCTGTATACGGATATTGATTGGAAGGTATCGGGCTTCCATTCTGGTAGACGGGACGCTGCGAGGGAGTGCAGGTCAGTCCGTAACAGTTCTTCAGGATTTCCTGAATCAGGGCCATGCGCGTTCTTTGATACAAGGGATCATTTGTGTTACCCCAAAGCAAGAAAGAAATGGGTAGGATGATATGGAAGAAAGTTACTTGTCTACAGTATCTGGATAGTGGATAGGTACTGATTGGTTATGGACTTTCATATAGTTCTACGCAGTGAGGCACTCCAACAAGAGGAACGTAAGGCACAAACTGGGTCATTGGTAGAATCATGGAACTGAAGCATATCGTCTGACAAGTAAGGTACGCTTGGGAGGCCATTCAGGAAGCCTTGCTTGACAGGCGGATGATTGAACTTCTGCATTAGTGATTGGGAGATCTGTTCATCTATTTGAGCCAATTTGTCATACTCTCTGGCTTTTCATCTCAGGGATTGGTAAGGATCCTCCATACCAAATGGACCGCGTGTGTGAGGTCTTCCCCATGGTCTCCTCTATGACAAATTAATAATCCCGCAACTGTTAGGGCAACAAGGTGCTAACTATACTTGTAATTAAATCGACGCTTTACAGAAAATAACTAGTAGATTGAAGGAGGAGAGAACCTAATACTATAGAAACAACCTTGAACATTCTTAATACAGCACAGCGCGTAGAATACCACTCAATATCCACCACTTTAGTTGTATACTTAGCCATACGTACCCAACTCACAATAAATCTGTATCAGCAACAAGCCTACTCCACCACGTACTGGCGCCGCCGCCGGAGCAAAAGCAGCGAGGCCGGAACTTGTACAGCCGTAAACGCAATCATAACCCGGAACTGCATGGTATAACCCTCCGCGAAAGCCTTTTCGACCAAAGCCCGGAGGTTCGTCGGAAGAGTAGGGATGACGCTGACTGCCTCCAGTAGACGGTCCAGCTCTTCCGAAGGCATCTTCCCATCCAGCTTCGCATGTAACTTGTCAGACAGGATGTTGGACGCAATCGATAAGCCAATAGCACCTCCCAGGAAGCGGCCTTGGTTCATGGCCCCTGTGGCAATTGCTGCAGCACACCGAAATGTTAGCGACGCAAGGACGTGGCAAGTGACATGGGCGAGCGTACCGAGATCCCTAGTCTCGACGACATATGGGACGGCCAAAATCAAGATACCGATTGTAGTGCCTATCCCGGCCCCCGCAATGACTTCATATGCGTACCCAGCAGCAGGGAATTCGTTTGTCTCAGGCAGACAGGACAGCAAGACCATCCCGACTATGTGGAGTATGGAGCCAGCCAGCGCAAAGTAAACGAACGGTATACGGCCTTTTAGACTGGCTAGGTTTGCAGCGCTCGTAAATATGGTCGAAACCGCAGAGTAGGGGATAAGTCGGACGCCGGCCATTAGCGGCGACGCTTTCGTAAGTATCTGGAGTCGCTGCGTGAGATACACGACGACCACGTTCCACGGACAGCCGCTAACAAACGTGGCTCTGCCCTTCAGGTCAGCATTCGTCGAAGCAGATTGTGCAACGAGGACTCTACTCACATGAGCATGCCAATCCAGGCTCTGTTGTATAGGGCTCGCCTGGGGAATATCTGTTCAAAGTCGGCAATCTTCTCTGAAATAACCCATTCCCATATAAAGAATGCTATCCACGCCAACCCGCACACTACGAGTAGGCCTATCGTGGTCCCTGAAGACCACGAAAACTGCTGACCTGCCTCGTTCAACACTGCTACTAACAGGATTGCACCTGTGAGCAGCAAGAGAGTCCCAACAATATCGAGTTGGCGGAAAAGCCACATGCTTGGCTTGAGATATGACAGTGGTTTGGGGGCGATTGAGCCATAATTCGGCGGCATTGCGAGAAACAGCATCGAGACTGCCAGGAACCCAGGTGGGAGACTGGTTGTGTGAGCTTCTAGCGCATGGTAGAGCTTGTGTACCCTTGATGAACGCACTTGATGTAGAATACCCATCTCCAAGCCGAGTTTTGCGCTAAGGCGCCTCCAAATATCGGACCTGTCAAGGAGGCGAGGGCTACAGCTATAGCCAATGTTCCCCCGTAGATGGGTAACTTGGGCTTCGGTGCAATCTCATATATGCAAAGAATACCGAGCGGGTAGACTCCAGCGCCGCCAATGCCTTGGAATGCCCGACATATGACTCTTATGATTTGGAGATTCAGCATATTAGTGAAACAGGATCAAGACAAGGAGATGGTCGAAAAACCAGGACTTACAGTTGATCGGCTGTCTGAGACAGGCCACATCCAAGTGAAAACAGCAAGAACATCACATCCGCAGCGAGGATGGTCTTTTTGCGTCCGATAATGTCGCCCACCTTTGTCCATACGGACATGAAGCCTATCGTACAGTTAGGGAAGCCTTATATCGACAGACGCAACGTACCAGTGAAGGTTGATAAGAAGGCTGTGGTGATCCACCCTGTCTTGTCGAACCCCTTCAACTCATCTGTCATGGCTATTAAGGAGGTGCTGACGATAGTGACCTCCAGATTGACAAGGTAAAAGCTGATCCAGATTCTAGATTGGTTCTCAAATGTTAGTCCAGTATCATTCAAGGTTGTAGACAGGATTACCCAGCCAAGACGAAACACAGTCTCCAGCCGCTTGGATACACAATTTCATGTCCATCCCGTATTTCTAGCGACGTACCGACATACGGCCGCTCTGCAGCGGCCTCTTCGGTGAATTTCTCGTGGGCTGGAACTAGACGCTCGTCTTTTTCCTGGTGCTCCATGTCGGTGGAAACTAATTGCAACTATCGCAGACAACGATTCCTGGGACGGGATCGAGAGCAATATCAGCATTGAAGTAAGCGCTCTAAAGCCTATTGTAGGGAGAGACTCATACGATATACATCTCCTATTCCGTTTTGGTGCTTGTTCTCCAAACAGGGCTTCGAGTAGCGCAACGTTCCGTTCCTCCCGATTCACCCTCTGGAAGGGACTGTACATTACCTCCGAGACATCACACCTGACATTTGACATCATACATGTGTCTTGTGTTTATACTGATCCTGCTGCAACGATCTATTGCGGCCCTGTGGCGTTCCACCTTGCATGCCGGGCTCTGCATGAGGCCAAATCTGTCGAAGCATTCCACTCAGCTGGGTCGATACTCTGCTTCGGGACATTCCATCACTCTCGATCTGTATTCTACTAGGTAGCACTGCATCTTCAGCAAAATTTGGCGAATAATGCGGCTACGGCTTTCGAGGGATCCGGTAGGACACGTGTATCAAAATCAAGGCGTATAGAGCTCCCATCAGGCGATAGCGTGAGCGACGTGCCACAAGCGTCAGGTAGAGCATGGGAGTATGGAAGCACTTGCAGATCTTCAGAGATAAGTGTACAGGAAGGTGTGACAACATGGTACAATGTAGCAACTGTGCTAGACAATATGCCACCCCTATACCATCTCACGCCAATAACTGATGCAGCTGAGCAGATCGGGAAAGCGATCTCTGATCTCCAGGCGGTTGTCGTAATCCTCCTCCAGATCGTCTGTACCATCACCAAGCAATGGTCCTGCATCCACCCCTGGCGAGGGTCTCTCAGCAGAAAGCACGTATGAACTATTGGTATATCTTCGCCCTGTCGTCTCGGTGAGTCCAACGATCGAAGTTGAGCCAATACGTTGATCTAGTCAGTTATCTATCTGTCCTCTTACTTTGCTACCAACAGCATCATTATTTCAATTTTGACCAAATGAAATCTGCCCATAGCGTCATGGATCAGATAGCCACTCCAATCTTGGACTTCCTTTGGGCATGCCTCAATATCATTCTATGCGCCCTGAGTCTCAAGGTCTTCCCTCTTGCGTGGCATGTATGTCTCTCATACTCACTGGACACACCTCGAATCTACAGCTGACAATAGTCCGTATTGTAGATACGCAGCTACTATTCCTACTTTTTCCACTATCTCATCGACAAGCGTCCAGTCCCTGAATGTACCCTGTCCCGTCTGACTCTCTTCCAGCCAACAGTCTGGACGTCAAGCACCCCGCTGGGTGAAATCGATATCATGGGCCATAAATCCAACTCCACATACTTCACTGACTGGCGACGCCGCTCGCAACTATCACATGTGCTGTCTCTTCCGACTTGGGACTCAGAAGCCGGTCGAAGGGGGGGAATGTCATTCATCAACCCGGGGCAATCGG